>NC_091562.1:32396759-32401759 GCF_042767895.1 Penaeus vannamei
AAATAAATAAACGTAAACACCAAGTTAAATTAATGAATCCATTAGAAGAGTATTCAAAGTGATATTACCACCTGGTTCACTTGAAACAAATTATTACTTATTTTTTATTATTATTTTCTTTTTTTATCGCAAGGGAATCGTTTATCCAATAAGGAGAGAACAAAAAGAAGCCAAACACAAAATTGTAGTAAGAAGAAGAAAAGTTATTATTATTATTGTTTTCATTGTTATTATGAACATTATTATAATCAATATTATTATATTTATTATTATCATTATCATTATCATTATCATTATCATTATCATTATCATTATCATTATCATTATCATTATCATTATCATTATCATTATCATTATCATTATCATTATCATTATCATTATCATTATCATTTTTATTATTATTATTATTATTATTATTATCATTATCATTATCATTATCATTATTATTATTGTTATTATAAATGAATGAATAAATTAAATTAGCGAAAAAAGGAAAAGTAAGATAAATGAAGAAAATAAAAACGTGAAATGTAAAGAATTAAAAAATGATAATAAAACAGAAGAAAGAAAAAATATATATTTTTAATTGAGGTGAAATAAAGTGAGATGACGAGTGAAATGAACTTAAAAAAAGAACAAAAAATAATATGTTTCAAGAGAAATGAGGTGAGATAAAGGTCATGAAAAAATAGTTAAAGAAATGTAGGCCTAGGTCAGTGATGATGATGATGGTGATGATGATGATTAATGATAATGATAATGATAATGATAATGATAATGATAATGATAATGATAATGATAATGATGATGATGATCAATAAAAATAAAATGTGAACTGATATCCACACGTATATATACTTTTTCATACCTATATGTACCGAATAACTTTGGTAATTGATAACTGGTGACTCTTTATATAGCTGGAGTCATACTGAGAATTTTTATATTTGCATAATAATCATTAAAACTTTTGCTGAGATCTAATTATTTCAGGTATCAACGAAAAAAAAAAACATAATAATATATAAGCATAAAATTGGACATAAAAGACTACATGTTTTTCAGAAGCACAAACTTCTTTTGGATACGAAAATATTTTATGCAACCGTATCCTAAAATTTCGATAGGTAATCGATTTTGTGTTGCAAGATAAGGCCTTGTTAGGATAAGGTGTTGGGAGATAAGATGTTGCAAGATAAGGTGCTGCTAAGATAAGGTGTTGCAAGATAAGGTGCTGCTAAGATAAGGTGTTGCAAGATAAGACCTTGTTAGGATAAGGTGTTGGGAGATAAGATGTTGCAAGATAAGGCCTTGTTAGGATAAGGTGTTGGGGGAGATGTTGCAAGATAAGGTGTTGCAAGATAAGGCCTTGTTAGGATAAGGTGTTGGGGGAGAAGATGCTGCAAGATAAGGCCTTGTTAGGATAAGGTGTTGGGAGATAAGATGTTGCAAGATAAGGCCTTGTTAGGATAAGGTGTTGGGAGATAAGATGTTGCAAGATAAGGCCTTGTTAGGATAAGGTGTTCGGGGAGAAGATGTTGTAAGATAAGATGTTGCAAGATAAGGCCTTGTTAGGATAAGGTGTTGGGAGATAAGATGCTGCAAGATAAGGCCTTGTTAGGATAAGGTGTTGGGAGATAAGATGCTGCAAGATAAGGCCTTGTTAGGATAAGGTGTTGGGAGATAAGATGTTGCAAAATAAGGCCTTGTTAGGATAAGGTGTTGGGAGATAAGATGTTGCAAGATAAGGCCTTGTTAGGATAAGGTGTTGGGAGATAAGATGCTGCAAGATAAGGCCTTGTTAGGATAAGGTGTTGGGAGATAAGATGTTGGGAGATAAGATGTTGCAAGATAAGGCCTTGTTAGGATAAGGTGTTGGGAGATAAGATGCTGCAGGATAAGGCCTTGTTAGGATAAGGTGTTGGGAGATAAGATGTTGCAAGATAAGGCCTTGTTAGGATAAGGTGTTGGGAGATAAGATGTTGCAAGATAAGGCCTTGTTAGGATAAGGTGTTGGGAGATAAGATGCTGCAAGATAAGGCCTTGTTAGGATAAGGTGTTGCAAGATAAGGCCTTGTTAGGATAAGGTGTTGGGAGATAAGATGCTGCAAGATAAGGCCTTGTTAGGATAAGGTGTTGGGAGATAAGATGTTGCAAGATAAGGTGTTGCAAGATAAGGCCTTGTTAGGATAAGGTGTTGGGAGATAAGATGTTGCAAGATAAGGCCTTGTTAGGATAAGGTGTTGCAAGATAAGGCCTTGTTAGGATAAGGTGTTGGGAGATAAGATGCTGCAAGATAAGGCCTTGTTAGGATAAGGAGTTGGGAGATAAGATGCTGCAAGATAAGGCCTTGTTAGGATAAGGTGTTGCAAGATAAGGCCTTGCTAGGATAAGGTGTTGGGAGATAAGATGCTGCAAGATAAGGCCTTGTTAGGATAAGGTGTTGGGAGATAAGATGCTGCAAGATAAGGCCTTGTTAGGATAAGGTGTTGCAAGATAAGGCCTTGCTAGGATAAGGTGTTGGGAGATAAGATGCTGCAAGATAAGGCCTTGTTAGGATAAGGTGTTGGGAGATAAGATGTTGCAAGATAAGGCCTTGTTAGGATAAGGTGTTGGGAGATAAGATGCTGCAAGATAAGGCCTTGTTAGGATAAGGTGTTGGGAGATAAGATGTTGCAAGATAAGACCTTGTTAGGATAAGGTGTTGCAAGATAATGCCTTGTTAGGATAAGGTGTTGGGAGATAAGATGCTGCAAGATAAGGCCTTGTTAGGATAAGGTGTTGGGAGATAAGATGTTGCAAGATAAGGCCTTGTTAGGATAAGGTGTTGGGAGATAAGATGTTGCAAGATAAGGCCTTGTTAGGATAAGGTGTTGGGAGATAAGATGCTGCAAGATAAGGCCTTGTTAGGATAAGGTGTTGCAAGATAAGGCCTTGTTAGGATAAGGTGTTGGGAGATAAGATGCTGCAAGATAAGGCCTTGTTAGGATAAGGTGTTGCAAAATAAGGCCTTGTTAGGATAAGGTGTTGGGAGATAAGATGTTGCAAGATAAGGCCTTGTTAGGATAAGGTGTTGGGAGATAAGATGTTGCAAGATAAGGCCTTGTTAGGATAAGGTGTTGGGAGATAAGATGTTGCAAGATAAGGCCTTGTTAGGATAAGGTGTTGGGAGATAAGATGTTGCAAGATAAGGCCTTGTTAGGATAAGGTGTTGGGAGATAAGATGCTGCAAGATAAGGCCTTGTTAGGATAAGGTGTTGCAAGATAAGGCCTTGTTAGGATAAGGTGTTGGGAGATAAGATGTTGCAAGATAAGGCCTTGTTAGGATAAGGTGTTGCAAGATAAGGCCTTGTTAGGATAAGGTGTTGGGAGATAAGATGTTGCAAGATAAGGCCTTGTTAGGATAAGGTGTTGCAAGATAAGGCCTTGTTAGGATAAGGTGTTGGGAGATAAGATGTTGCAAGATAAGGCCTTGTTAGGATAAGGTGTTGGGAGATAAGATGTTGCAAGATAAGGCCTTATTAGGATAAGGTGTTGGGAGATAAGATGTTGCAAGATAAGGCCTTGTTAGGATAAGGTGTTGGGAGATAAGATGTTGCAAGATAAGGCCTTGTTAGGATAAGGTGTTGGGAGATAAGATGTTGCAAGATAAGGCCTTGTTAGGATAAGGTGTTGCAAGATAAGGCCTTGTTAGGATAAGGTGTTGGGAGATAAGATGTTGCAAGATAAGGCCTTGTTAGGATAAGGTGTTGGGAGATAAGATGTTGCAAGATAAGGCCTTGTTAGGATAAGGTGTTGCAAGATAAGGCCTTGTTAGGATAAGGTGTTGGGAGATAAGATGTTGCAAGATAAGGCCTTGTTAGGATAAGGTGTTGGGAGATAAGATGTTGCAAGATAAGGCCTTGTTAGGATAAGGTGTTGGGAGATAAGATGCTGCAAGATAAGGCCTTGTTAGGATAAGGTGTTGCAAGATAAGGCCTTGTTAGGATAAGGTGTTGGGAGATAAGATGCTGCAAGATAAGGCCTTGTTAGGATAAGTTGTTGGGAGATAAGATGTTGCAAGATAAGGCCTTGTTAGGATAAGGTGTTGGGAGATAAGATGTTGCAAGATAAGGCCTTGTTAGGATAAGGTGTTGCAAGATAAGGCCTTGTTAGGATAAGGTGTTGGGAGATAAGATGCTGCAAGATAAGGCCTTGTTAGGATAAGGTGTTGGGAGATAAGATGTTGCAAGATAAGGCCTTGTTAGGATAAGGTGTTGCAAGATAAGGCCTTGTTAGGATAAGGTGTTGGGAGATAAGATGTTGCAAGATAAGGCCTTGTTAGGATAAGGTGTTGCAAGATAAGGCCTTGTTAGGATAAGATGTTGCAAGATAAGGCCTTGTTAGGATAAGGTGTTGGGAGATAAGATGTTGCAAGATAAGGCCTTGTTAGGATAAGGTGTTGCAAGATAAGGCCTTGTTAGGATAAGGTGTTGGGAGATAAGATGTTGCAAGATAAGGCCTTGTTAGGATAAGGTGTTGGGAGATAAGATGTTGCAAGATAAGGCCTTGTTAGGATAAGGTGTTGCAAGATAAGGCCTTGTTAGGATAAGGTGTTGGGAGATAAGATGTTGCAAGATAAGGCCTTGTTAGGATAAGGTGTTGGGAGATAAGATGTTGCAAGATAAGGCCTTGTTAGGATAAGGTGTTGCAAGATAAGGCCTTGTTAGGATAAGGTGTTGGGAGATAAGATGTTGCAAGATAAGGCCTTGTTAGGATAAGGTGTTGCAAGATAAGGCCTTGTTAGGATAAGGTGTTGGGAGATAAGATGTTGCAAGATAAGGCCTTGTTAGGATAAGGTGTTGCAAGATAAGGCCTTGTTAGGATAAGGTGTTGGGAGATAAGATGTTGCAAGATAAGGCCTTGTTAGGATAAGGTGTTGGGAGATAAGATGTTGCAAGATAAGGCCTTGTTAGGATAAGGTGTTGGGGGAGATGTTGCAAGAAAAGGTGTTGCAAGAT
>NC_091562.1:32406759-32411759 GCF_042767895.1 Penaeus vannamei
GCGACTCAAGATCGGCGTCACTGCAAGGTCAAAATATAGAAATTATTATTATTATTTTTTAAATATCTTATACATTCACTGTCAAAGTGAATTAATGTGAATACCTACAAGCCATCAAGAAAGCCTGCATTCATGTTGTAAAATAACCCTGTATATATGATAGTATTATGAACATTTTACAGTGCAACCTCATTCATATTCTTTCAGCCCACGTGTGCTAATGAATAAAAATATTTCATATATATTTTCCAAGGACGTCTCTCGCTCAGTGACATTATAAAATAATCCACTGCAACCGTGAAGGCATTTCATATATAATATCCACTATGTAAATGAATCAACATTTTACCTGTCACTTGAAACCCGTATCATAAACCTTGCAATGTACACTGAATACGTTATTAGTAATTATGCAAACTCTATACAGCCACATATATAAAAGTTACTATGTCAATAATTTCATTTACGACCAGTTTGTTAAAATTGTGTGAGGTCCGACACAATGAATATTCATATAAACACACCTGCATATACACAGAAATATGCATGTCAGGATTGATAGATAGGCATTTATTTATCTTTATGTGCATGCTCGTATAATGAGTATTCTCTTGATTATTACAATTAATTCCATTTCTATCATTATTGCTATCATCATTACAATTAATTTCCTTCCTATCATTATTGCTATCATCATTATTATCATTACTAATAACATCATCTTTATCATTACCATTTAATCGTCACCATTCCCAAACCCGATTAAGTGAATCGATTTTTACCTCAAAAACGAAAAATATGAAAGTGCAAACGCCGATAAACACGAGAAGTCTTTTAAAGCTGTCATGAGCGAGAGTAAAAGTCGGAGCGAGCGGTAAAAGCATGGCAGATGAGGCGCCGTCGACTGCAAGCGTGATTTCGCTCGCTTTCATGCACACGAGTCGTTAGGGGATTTAATGTGCGTGTAGGGATGGGTTATGTATAAGTGTATGTATGTCTCTCTCTCTCTCTCTCTCTCTCTCTCTCTCTCTCTCTCTCTCTCTCTCTCTCTCTCTCTCTCTCTCTCTCTCTCTCTCTGTCTCTCTCTCTCTCTCTCTCTCTCTCTCTCTCTCTCTCTCTCTCTCTCTCTCTCTCTCTCTCTCTCTCTCTCTCTCTCTCTCTGTCTTTCTCTGTCACTCTCACTCTGTCTCTCAATCTCTCTCTCTCTCTCTCTGTCTCTCTGTCTCTCTGTCTCTCTGTCTCTCTGTCTCTCTCTCTCTCTCTCTCTCTCTCTCTCTCTCTCTCTCTCTCTCTCTCTCTCTCTCTGTATATGTGTGTGTGTGTGTGGGTGGGTGGGGGGGGGGGGGGAGCTGGCTTTGCAATCGCATGGTCCTGGGTTCGCGCCCGGCTGACCCTCTCAGTCGACTCAGCTGTGAATGAGCGCTGGTATGCCGACGTCAGCACACTGGGGTCAAAGTCGGAGCGGAAAGGAACTGGCCACCCTACCGCATCTTCCCGCGGCTTAGTAAGCATGTTTCTCTACAAAACATGTTCCTTACGTCTAGATGGATATGGGACCAACTTTTTATATATGTGTGCGTGTGTTGGTTCGTATGTGTGTGTGTGTGTGTGTGTGTGTGTGTGTGTGTGTGTGTGTGTGTGTGTGTGTGTGTGTGTGTGTGTGTGTGTGTGCGTGCGTGCGTGCGCGCGTGCGTGCGTGCGTGCGCGCGTGCGTGCGTGCGTGTGTGTGTGTGTAGTTATTAGTTTTTGTTATATTGAAAATTATAAATCCGTCATTTTTATTATTGTTACTACATGGATGGAGAGAGACAGGTAGATAGAAATAGATAGATAAATAAATGAAAAGGCAGACAAACAAACATGGAGAAAAACTGACAGATGGAGGTGAATAGACACAGGCAGAGAAAAAGAAACAGTAGGAGAAAAAGAGCAAATGGAGAAAGAAGACGAGAACCAAGCTAGCGCCAACAAAAGAGAATAAAGAGAGACAAGTCTCAAAGGCAGAGAGAGGGAGAAAGAGAGAGAGAGAGAGGGAATGAAACAGAGAGACAGGGAGATAGGGAGACAGAGAGAGAGAGAGAGCAAGGAACAGAGACAAACAGACAGACAGAGACAAAGAAAAGGAGAAAGAAACGGAAAAAGACCAGCTCTAATATTTGTTTTCTCCTTATCCTCATTTTCCAAACGCCAAGATGTAGTACTTGAGATGGTGTTCATAAACTAGTAAAACATGTCTTGGCGATGAATTAACTTATTAAGTATCAGAATTAATTGACTTATTCATTAATAAATCATTCCATTAATTAACTTTTTAAACTTCTATAATTAATGAACTTGTTAACGAGTAAATTATGAACTGAATTAACTTATCTACTAGTAAAACGTGCCCCGAATCTGAATTCTTGTACTAAAAATGATAGGTACTAAAATAGGGTAAAATGTAATACCTAATATATTATCTGATAACTCATTATCTTACCTAATGGTACTTATGATTATGATAGGCTGTTTAAATATCATTTAGATCCTAAATATTTTCATAGAGAACGGTATAGATCGATCACAGCAGTGCTATGATACATATATATATATATATATATATATATATATATATATATATATATATATATATATATATATATATATATATATATATATATATATATATATATAGATTAGAGATGAAGGGTAATATATCATCATATCGCTATAAACGTTGTTATTAATAGAAATATGTTAGCGTCTTTGTAATAGCAAATGTGGTAGTAATAGCATTAACCTTGATAACAGTACTTGTTAATGATAATAATATATGTCATTGCTAGCGATATTGCAAATATTAATGGTTCTAAAATAATTCAAAATTCAACAGGAGAGTTAACATTATCAACATAACTATTAACCATCAACATAATCTAATCCTGAACATCCTTAATTGGACACTACATCAGTATTGCAATCTTTGACCATAAAATACGTTAATTTCATCGTCTGTAACTAAACAGTGCATCTTTGTCATCATTTTGACTATACAGTGCATCATTATTAACACCACTAATTATGCAGTACGCCTGTCATCATCATTAAATTCTATTGTATATTGCAACAGCATCATGAAATCCATAATTACACGGTGAATTAAGAGTATTACCATTCTTAATTATTTCATTTGATATCAGCATAAATCTGATAATCCATTATCTTACCTAATGGTACTTATTACCGTTCTTAATAATTTCATTTGATATCATCTTAGATCATCAATATAATTACCATCATCACCCTTACCCTTCCTTCACAATAATTAACATCAACACACACTCACCATCATATCTACAAAATTTCAATGTGTATCTCTTTGATACAAACACACATACACATTCGTCATCATATTCACCAACAGACTATATTTCCCTCTGATACAAACACACCCTCGTCATCATATCCACAAGAAGACAATACTTACCACTTTGATACAAACACACACACAATCAGCATCATATTATTTAAAAAGACATTATCTATGATATTAAAACACACACTGACCATCATCACCAAAATAATGCTTAACTCTTTGATCCAAACATACACCATCGTCATCATATAAAAATAAACAATACTTACCACTTTGATACAAGCACACACACACACACACACACACACACACACACACACACACACACACACACACACACACACACACTCAGCATCACATTCATTCAAAAGACTTTAAGATACTAAAACACACACTGACCCTCATCACCCAAAAAATACTTACTTGTTACATCCAAACACATCTTCATCATATAAAAAAACAATACTCACCACACACACACACACACACACACACACACACACACACACACACACACACACACACACACAAACACACACACACGCAGCATATTATTCATTCAATACTTACTCCTCTGATCCAAACGCACACCCTCGACATCATATAAAAAAAATAAATAAAGAGATAAAAATAAAAAATCGCCACCTCGATGAAATGATTAACGACCCTTGCAAAGTGCACAGCCATTCATATTCTTTCTTCCCTTAATTTCAGCCGCTGGACCATTAGCCGGCAGAGGCCATGTTAAATTATGCGCATTCTTGGGAAGTGGTTCCATTTGGCAGTCTGTGCAGGTGGGTATGAATTCGATTCTGTGTTGGGGACTTCTTGCATTTTCGAGTCAGTGTGGATGTTTTCACACTCTAATTGTGTGTGTGTGTGTGTGTTTATGTGTGTGTGTGTGTGTGTTTTGTGTGCGTGTTGTGTGTGTGTGTTTATGTGTGTGTTTTGTGTGTGTGTGTGTGTGTGTTTTGTACGTGTGTGTGTGTTTTGTGCGTGTGTGTGTGTGTGTGTGTTCTCTGTTACTCTTTTCTTTCTTTTTTATGCGTTCAATATTCATATTCATATATATTTCTACATTGTAAAAAAAAAAAAAAAAAAAAAAAAAAAAAAAAAAATTCCTATACATTCAATTCACGGTAAATTATTAATTTATTCAGTAATTGCATTATGAATGGATTTTTGCTCCCCCTCCCCCCCCCCCCTCCCCTGGGTACGCTCCTGCATTAACGCTACTCCTATGATCACCATCTTTATCATTTACGGTAATATCACTATCATTTTTATTGTTATCATTACCATCATTATTATTATTATCATTATTATTACTATTGCCATTACCATTTTAAAAGTTATTGTTATTTTTACTGTCGTTATTACTGTTATTATCATTACTATCATCATTTTCATTATTGATGTCTTTATTATCTTTCATTCTTATCGTTATTATTACTAGTGTTATAACGGTTATCATTATTATTATTATTATTATTATAGTTATTATTATTGATATCATGATTATTATTGCTGTTGTTTGTGTCTATTTTCATTATCCTTGTTATTATTATCATTATTAATGTTGTTGTTTTTTACTATTATTTTTGACTATTATTACTATTTCCAATATTATCATTATTGGTGTCAA
>NC_091562.1:32424918-32427418 GCF_042767895.1 Penaeus vannamei
CAAAGTCTTTTATCATAGAATACAAAGTTGAGGCCTTATTAGTAGAAGCTTTAGTCCCACTCATATCGATCAGGTGGCTTAATAGAGCGAGATTTTCTTCTGGCTACCGGTAAGCCCATTTCTTTGGTTTTACATGAGGAATTAGGAGACACATCCTCTCCTGTATTAGGGGCTGTAGGCAACCGATTACTGTCAGAAGCAACGTCCGACTCCACATTTTTAATATCAGATTCGTTAGGAGAAGGAGCTAAATCCTTGCCTGACACTCTAGATTCGCATCCATCTGGATACCTTCTCTTAGCATTAAGCTGGATTAATGTTCATTAATTCCACCTTGTCAACTACTGGATCATATTTTCGTGATCTTACAAATCTGCGAAGCAAGACTGGTGCAGACGGCTATGATGGTAGGATGTTACCAAGAGTAGAACGTCGCTGAAATGTGAAAAACCTTTCGTGAGGTATAGGGCTCGTAGCAGCTGACAGTTATGACCTTAAGTAATTGAAGGCATTAGATAGTGTAGCTTCCCTGGCCATTACCAATATGATGATAGGGTGTGGTTCTACTGGTTGCAGTCCCTTTCAAAGAGAGGTAAGATTTCTGCTGAGACATAAATAATGCACCTTTGTCTGAATGAATGTATGCAGGCATTCCAGTAAGAATACATATTTGTTCAAGGCATGCGATGACTGTATACGTGTGCATGTTCTGACAAGGAAATGGAAAAGGATATCTGAATAATTCATCAACAACGGTGAGCATGTATACATTGCGCGTTGTAGATGGTAACGGTCCTAGAAAATCAATGATTAGTCATTCTTAAGGTTGAGTGGCTTTGATAAGGGTTCCATCAGACGAGCGATAAAACTGGCTTTACTTTAGCACAATCCTTACGTAGTAGAAAAGGGTAGGTTATTTGATCTTACAAAATGTCGTAAGCGGGATACTCCTGGATCGCACAAACTATTGTAGATATCCATAAGAGTGGAAAAAGCCAAACACCAAAATTCTCTCGCCAGAGTATCAGGGGCCACATTCTCTATAAAGGGGAGATAGTGAATACTTTAGCTGAATGAGTAGTGACATCCTCCATTCTTGAACCTTCCTTTTCTTCATTTACACCGCTGGGTGATGTATCTTGCTACCTTGTAAATGCTTTTGACATGAAAGCAAGAGGTCTTTTTCCTTGGTTTAACACGCCTGAAATGTTTACATCAGAGGCATCACAATTCAACCACAAAAGGCAAATTTTCGTAAGTAGACTTAGTTTCTTGAGTTGAGTAAAGGCCTCTATAGGCTGTGTAGTCAGTGAAAAGGTAGTGTTATTAATTAACAGATGGATTTTATCTGAAAATCTGGGTGTCCATTTTGCATAGTAAGCAAACATTCCAACAGCTCTCCTTAGTGCTCCGAGACTTCTTGGAGGAGGAAGCTCTTGTAATGGTTGAAGCTTTTATGGATCAGGTTTTATTATGCGATCGCCAACACTGTAACCAAGGACTTTAATCAAGGAAACGGAAGTTATGGTCTGTAAGTCAATGTCTTGTCACTGACAACTTTTAATAAAAATTCTGAATGTTTTAACCGTGTTCCTTTTGAGTACGACCAGCACCTGTAATATTATCAAGATTAGGAAAGTTTTTTTTTTTATTTCTTGCAGTAAATTTCTTCAAACTTTGGCAATGATTAGACATTAAATACTGCATATAAAATTATTGTTTGGAAATAATCAATGCAGTGTTTTTTATGTTTGTTCGCTGGATCTTTCACAACTACAGGTTGAACACGCTATGGAGAAGTACAAAATTCTACAATACCTTCTGACAGTAGACAAGAAATTTCTTCACTTACAAAAGTTTTATCATTAGCACTGAAACTCCTAGATTCTGTAACAATAGTGAAAAGATAGAGCGAGGGTACAATAAGGAGTCATTCTAGGAATAGTTAACTCAGGTTTTGTTCTTCCTAAATTAACTTCAAGCTCTTATGTTGTATCATATCCTAAGATTATATCACACGACAAATCTTTTAAAAATCCAATATAAGTTGAGGGATAACTCATCTATAAATCTACCAAAGAATACCCTATAGAGCTTGTATTTAATGAAGTTTGAGCCACTGATTTATTAGTTTCAGTTCCCTAGCAACACTCACTAACATAACTTTCTGAATTACAGAAATCTATTTAAGCATGGCACTTCCCATTTACTAACACCACTGCTGCTGCATGAGAAAGATTCTGTGGAAAAGTAGTAGTGACAGCTAACACTGTAGGAAAGAACAAGGCTGCTAATGTACTCGTGTGAAATTGTTCATAGCTTAAATCGACATACCTTAGCAATGTGATCTTTCTTTTCCGCATGTGCTACCCAAGTCCTCACCTGCTGAACATACTTTCCTGTTGTGAAGAGAGTTGCCACAGAAATAACACTTCCATTTCGCAGTGAAGCAGTGGCAGGTGTCTGGTCTTGTTGAACTTCAGCCTGAGTTTGTTGAGGA
>NC_091562.1:32432418-32434918 GCF_042767895.1 Penaeus vannamei
TGAAGGACGAAAAAGATGAGAGAGAGAAGGAGAGAGAGAGTAGAAGATAAAAACGAGAGAAAGGGAGGAAATGAAGATGAAGAGGAAACGGGAATACAAGAGTAGAGGCCGAAGCAGAAGAGAAAGAGAAACGGAAAAGGAAGAGACGAACAGAGAGAAAAAAGAAGAAAAAGAGAAGACGAAAGGGGAAACAAATTGAATAAGATTAGGAATAGGAACGAAATAATAATAAAGGATAGGAGAGAAAATGTCACCAGAAGAGGGGAGAAAAGAAAAGAAAAATGAGGGGAAATCCTGGAAGGGCGAAAGGGGAAGAGGAAAGGACACCTAGATTTAACGGATTCGTGTCTGGGTTAATTGGATTAATCTCCGAAATTAAAGTTATTAACGGGGCGGACCAGAGAGCCTCGATCGGGAATTATTACGGGGAAAGGGGGATAGGGGAAGGGGGGAGGAGAGGGGAAGAGGGGAGGAAAGGGGGGGAAGAGGTAGGAGAGGAGAGATGGGAGGGGGGAGGGGGGAGGAGGTGGGAGGGGATGAGGGGGGGCGGGGGAGGATAGGGGGGGAAGAGGTAGGAGGGGGAGAGGAGGGGAACAGGATTGGGGGAAGGGGAAAGGGAGAAGAGGAGAGAGGGAAGGCGGGATTGGAGGGAGGGGGGACGGGGGAAAGGATGGAGGAGAGGGGAGATGGGGGAGAAGGAAGAGGAGGGAGGGGGAGGGGAAATGGGGAGGAAAAGGAATGGGAAGAGGAGGGAGGACGGGGGAAGATGGAGAGAGGAGGGAGGGAAAGAGGCGAGGGGGAAGGGGGTAGAGGACATTGATATTGAAACAGTTTCTTTAGCCATTAACAGTAATACAAATCAAATGGGTACAATCGATATTGCAGAAACGTGGCTCAGCCTTTTGAGAGCAAAACTCGCTTGAAAAGGCTGTTATTTAACAAAGTATATACAGAGGTGTGGGTCGAGTTAAACAATTACATTGAGGTGTACCCAAAGCAAATATAGAATAGCAGACAATATAGACAATGCATTTGTTTTCTATCACAAAGGCAACTGCCAGAGACATGTTGGTATAATAAAATATATAGAACATTTACAAACGTACAAACATAACCAAAGCATGGAATAAAATATGTACAAATCCAAGCAAATAATGATAGATAACGTAGTCTAAGGATTAAATACAGGAATGTGATTGGTTGTCAATGTTAATGATATACATTATTTTACTCAGCACAGCCATTATTATGTCTGACCAGAAAGAATTACTTGAGAGTCTTTTAGAACACCTCAAAAGTAGGTTCATACCTTAGATTTTGGAAAGAGTGTTCCAGATATTTGGACCTAGGTAATCTATGGATGCTTTTAAATGGGACGAGTAACTAAATGGGAGTAGGAGGTAGTAGCATTTCTTAAAGTATAGTGACTGTTATTGCGATAAGTAAATATTGTGTTATATGGACTTCTTTAACATTTGAAGGGGTAAGTAGCAGAGCAATAATCGTTGAATTCATAGAACTTTAATATAACTTTCTTCTCTGCGTTGCGTTGCGTTGGTGTGATCATACCTGTAAAAGCAGGTAATGAATCTTACGAGTTTCTTCTGAACAATAAACAGGCTTTTGAGGCGATTCTTGGGAACCACTCCATACGACATTACAATACGTACGATGAGGATGTATCAACGAATGATATATCTGTTTGAAAGCTTCCGTAGATAGAACATAAACCGAGTCCCAAGACACAGTTTGCAAGAGCTGAGTAAACAGATGCACAATATACTCTAACAAATCCCTATACTGAATATCTATTTTGCCAGATTGTGTTATTTTTGCCTTAGACTTAATTTCAAGGAGTACTGGAAAGGGATCAGAAATATGAAAGTATATAATTATATTGTCTACTTTGTTTGTTAAGGCCATTTGTCCAAATATGATCCAGCAATGTTGCAGAACTGACAGTGACGCGGATGGGCTTCGATATAGTTATGAAACAGGTTTTCGGTTCCATTAATTTCTGAAAACAGGCAGGGGTGACTTTAATAAAATGGCATAACATGGCCGTATTTGTTCTTAGATGCTAAGATATTAAAGATTTCATTTGAATTTGCCAAAGAAAAGCAAGTTATTTGACTCGGGATACTTGTAAGTCATACCAACGTTAATGTTACCGGATTTATGGAAGATTTAAATGAAGAGGCTCTCCATGATAAAGTTATGAACAGTAAGATCTGCTCTTGCACAAGAAGTGTGTGAACAAATACTGCTATACCCCGCTCCCTCAGCTGGTATTGTTGGTGAACATTTGTTGCCTTAATACCTTACACGTTTTGTATTTCATCAGTGAGCTTCGTTTCACACATACACAAGACATAAGAAGTAAAGTTAAGTGGCAGAATACAGCTGTATAGGAAGTCATCAAGATGTTTAGGAACGCTGTTAATATTGTAACCTAAGAAAGTGAAAGATGGAAATCTGTCATCACCTTAGGGCCGGACTG
>NC_091562.1:32439918-32442418 GCF_042767895.1 Penaeus vannamei
TATCATTATTATTGTTATTACCATTATCATTATTGTCATTACTAATATCATAATTATTTTTATCATTTTCATAACTATTACTATTATCATTATGATTGTTAGTGTTATAATTAGTATTGACATTATCATCATTACTGTAATTGCCATGATTATTATTATAATCACTATCACGATTATGACTTTTATTATCCATCAATATCATCACTATTATTATTATCATTATTATTATTATTATTATTATCGTCATTATCATTATCATTATTATTTTTATCATTATTATTATTATAATTATTATTAATATCATCATTATTATTATTATCATTATTAATATCCTTAGTACTATCGCCGTTATTGTTATTGTTATCATTATAACGTCATTATCATTAGCATAAGCATCACCATCATCATTATCATATCAACATTACTAATTACCATTACATCACCATTACTAATATCATCCCCTTAAAATTTCCCACACCACATATGTATATGTATTTTACTTTTCTCTACATATATATGCATATCTGTCTATTCTCTCTCTACACACACACACACACACACACACACACACACACACACACACACACACACACACACACACACACACACACACACACACACACACACACACACACACACCTGTATATATTGTTACAATTCACCTTGCTCAGCTAAATCAGAAACTTTAATTTTATGTTCATCTTTCTCTTGGTGAGAATTATTATTTAGTCGTCTAGGGTTTCAGTTAAAAACCTGTATGAGCAAAATTAATCGTAATTGCCTACAGTTAAATTAAAATCTTAAACCGGTTTGAAATTCTATCATCAGTTATTATTACTCTCTTTACGTTTCAACACAGTTTATCAAAGTGACTTTCATTATTCTCTGAGTGTCAAAAGACTCACAACTGGTTCTCATCTTACATTTATTTGTATGACTTTTATAATTCTATATTAGTGCACATATAAATTTCAACTTGCTTCACTTGGATTTTAGTTTCATTCAGCAAAATATTCATCTGCACTATTAGGATTTATTTACATTTTTAATTACTCACTAAGTTTAATTTATCTTTTAAGTACCTTTCAAAAATCTTATATTATTCTTTTAGGTTTTCAAACAACTGATATCTTGCATAGCTAAAAGTTGGATCATTGAACAACAGTAATTAATCAGTAAATAATTCATTCCAGGATGTAGTAAGATTGTGAAAGATATTAAACACTAATACCAATATTAAAATACATTATCAAAACTACATAACACTTTTTGCTTTCTGGCAAAGGCCAACAAGAAAGGTGTAAATATGTTAATATTCATTTGTTAAGTTTTCCATTGGGTTTGATCCAAGAATGATACTTGATAATTATGCTCTTTATTTTTAATTAGTAATGGACGAATGCCAGATTGATGCTGCATATTCACAAATTGGTTAATATGCGGAGGTCTTGGGATGCACCGAAAGAGCTTAATCTAGTTAGCATGGAAAACTCTTCCACACTTTAAGATCAATTTCCTGGCATTGCCGAACCATTTTAAGTCATCACTGATTACTACTCCTAACAGACTTACCTCTGTGGCGTGTGAAAAAAGTCCGTCACCTATTGTCAGAGTACATCACAGTCGGCTAATTTGTTTAGCTTTGTGCACTTGTTTGATGCTCACAGACACTTGCTTGAGGACGTCTTGTAACCAGGTGTTTCCTTGCCTTGGTTTGTGTGGGAGAGCAAGTGTCATGTCATCCACATATTTTAGATCTTCGCGTGCGGGATATTATCCTCATTTACCATCATCAGGAACAACAATGGGCCGAGGACCGTTCCTAGAGGGACGCCGCAGGAAAGGTTAATCTCATCACGTGTTTTGTCGTTAGCGCGAGTCCTGTGGGAGCGGAGGTTCATGAAGACTGAGATCCCTTCACCCAGCACTCGTGAAAACCTACGGAAATCATTTTCTTAATCAAGGTGACGTAATCGATGAGATCTAGTGCCTTCCGCAGGTCTATGGTGACGGTGGTGACCTCCATTCGCTTGTCTACATTTGAAGTGAAATAACTGATCAGGTCAACTAGGTAGTAGACAGAGGAGGTACTCTTAAGGTTCCCAAATTGGCGATGATCTAATTTGGGGGTGAATGCTTTCCGCAATTATTCTTCAGAGAATTTTGCACGGAATAGGTGTGTGTGTGTGTGTGTGACTGTGTGTGTGTGTAATTGTATACATGTATATATATATACACACACACACACACACATATATATATATATATATATATATATATATATATATATATATATATATATATATATATATATATATATATAAATATGTGTATGTGTGTTTATCTCGCTCCCTCTCCCTCTCCCACCCTCTCTCTTTCTCTCTCTCTCTCTCTCTCTCTTTCTTTATATGTATATCTATATAGATATAGATGTACACACACACACACACACACACACACACACACACACACACACACACACACACATATATATATATAT
>NC_091562.1:32459478-32461978 GCF_042767895.1 Penaeus vannamei
TATATATATATATGCGGGTGTATGTGTGTATACATATACACATCTATTCAAATACATATACATACAAACACACACACACACACACACACACACACACACACACACACACACACACACACACACACACACACACACACACACACACACACACACACACACATATATAGATAGATAGATAGATAGATAGGTAGATATAGATATAGAGATAGATATAGATATACATATACATATATATACATGTATATATACATACATATATATATATATATATATATATATATATATATATATATATATATATATATATATATATATCCCATAACTAAAAGAGGAAAAAATATATATGCCCTACCGTGCTAAATAAACACAAGAAAGTCACCACACGCGACAATTTTTGCATGTTCGCCACGTGCGCGTCGTCTGCTTTGTGTAATATATGTCGTAAAATGAACCCGCCTTTATGCAAAGCCTCTAAAATTTACAGCCAACCTGATATATTCTATGCATGAGCAAACATAACCGCCCCTCGGCCAGAATGGCTTTTACACATATATCCTAGAGATTTACATGTAAAAGTAATTATAATTTCGTTCTTGTTTTAAAAATGTTACGATTTTTTTCTTCTTTCTTTCTTTGATAGTGACTGGGATATTGATAATATTGCGTCCCTGTATCAACATAGAAGAGAATGTTGCAAAGGAGACGAGGTATTAAAAGTATAGCTAATAAAAAGGAGATGGGATATTGGAATGAAATTTTAACTTCTGTCTAGTCCCGGTTCTGAAAGGGTTGAAGACCGTAGCAGAATCAGGAGATAAACTAAGCCCGGAGAAATTATGAAACCATCCCTTAGTTTTGGAGGCACTGTCGTCGCTGCTGCGTTGAAATGCCTGGTTTTCACTGACTTTTAGGCGTTGGTTGGCGTTGTTGAAGGAAGATATGGAAGGTGTAATAAGGTACTGGAGTTTAGATTATCTGGCTATGACGGATAAATTACTTTAGAGACAAATTGACTGAAGGAAACACATAAACACACACACATATGTACATGTATAAATATATATATATATATATATATATATATATATATATATATATATATATATATATATATATATATATATATATATATATATATATATTTATATATATATATATATATAAATATTTATATATATATGTTTGTGTGTGTGTGTATGTGGGTGTCTATATATATATATATATATATATATATATATATATATATATATATATATATATATATATATATATATATATATATATATATATATATATATATATATATATATATATATACATATATACATATATATATATATATATATATATATGAGAGATAGAGAGAGAGATGTGTGATAGAGAGAGTGGGAGAGAGAGAGAAAAATGTGTGATAGAGAGAGAGGGGGGGGGGAGTAGAGCGCTGGTTTTGCAATCGCAAGGTCCTTTGCTTCGTTCCTGGTCACCCCTCGCAGTCAACTCAGCTGTAAGTGAGAACTAACAAGCTGATGTCAACATACTGGGGCCAACTATGATCCCGCAGCTTCGTAAGCATGTTTATATACACACACACACACACACACACATATATATATATATATATATATATATATATATATATATATATATATATATATATATATATATATATCAGGATTATTCCACCATTGAAATCAGAATACGTTTTAGAGGATTGCTAAAAACAGGAAGCGGTTGAGATGCATTGCCATATTTAAGTGTTCTATTTTGAATATAGTAAAAGCTTCGTGCACAGTAAAGAGTCAATCAATCATGGGCGATATGGTTCTTTTGCTGTTCGTGCTGGACTGGATGTATTTTGAGGGAAGGGCCTGTTGCTAAGGGGAAAGTTGGCACCATTGGGCCGCCTCGAGGCGGATGTGCCACGAAGACCTCAGTTGGTAAGCTGTAGACATGCTCCTCGATGACAGTGGAATTAACGGTTAAATTAAGGTATCAAGGGGATGGTAACATGTGTAATAGTGGGGGGAAAGTGCATATATATGTGTGTGCTATAAAATGAGAGGAGAGAGTCGACCAGCAGCTGGGCATCATGGCGACCACATGGCCGCCATTGTAGGAGCCGAGATCACATTACGAGAAACAAGAATATCGTAAAATATCCGCCCCTCGGTTATCCATCGGAGTGAGGATCCCATCGGAGAAAATGGATCCAGATATGCAGAGAGCAGAACAATGATAAATAAGGTGGGGCAGTGCCAATTATTGAGAGAAATTAGATAACATCTGGGAGTCAGTTTCATGGACAATGTGTGGATTGATTTTCACTCTCTCTCTCTAGTCCAGCCATGAATCATTTTGTTTTTTCTGTTAATGTTTTGTTATAGATTACGTCAAAAAAGACAATTTGATGAAATGCTTGTTGTTCTTTAGGACTAAAGGCAGTAATAGCCTCATTAGCTTTTGTAAAACTTTTATAATAAATGTTATAAAGGGGAAATAA
>NC_091562.1:32486978-32489478 GCF_042767895.1 Penaeus vannamei
AAATTAATTAATAATGATAATAATAATAATAATGATGATAATAATAAGATAGATAAAAAAGTAAATAAATAAAGGATAGGCAGGTATTTAAATGTATGTTTGTTTTGGATGGATGGATGGAAGTGTGCATGGATGGATGTCCGTCTATCTATCTTTTTATCTACTTATCTATCTACCTACCTATTCAAATGTCTGTCTATCTGCCTGCCTGCTTCTCTATCATTCAGTCAGTCAATTGATCTATTTGTATGTTGTTGTTTTTTTGTGTGTGTATTTATTTGTATCTATTTGTAACTATCTATCTGTATGTACACATGTATATATGTGCTTTATCAGTGTTCACTAGTTGATAATTTAACTAAAATTGGTCATGGTACCAAAATTCACTGGTATTGAAGTGAATTTTAGATAGTTCACAAACGTTAATTTAGCAGTATCTTGTTTTTTTCTTAAACTTGAAACGAACCGGATGTGCAAAATAATTACTTCATATTATTTATAATTCATATGAATACCAAATGATTAATGTCTTTGTTAGGGTACATTTTTTTCTCGGTTCAAGTAAAGTATATTGTTAATTTCAATTAGGGAAGGCTGGCGGGTGTAACATTATAAACAAGATCATTTGAATTGATAATAGCTATGTAATGTAACGTAAGATATTTATTCCATTTTTTTTTCTTACAAAAGAATTACATGAAAGATATGTACATATGTTGACTTTTGTATCATTGAAATCAGTAAAATATTCACGTAATAATGTACAGTTAATAAATCCACGAGAAAATTGCAAAATGATTTTACTCTCTGTCAATAACTATGATGTAGATTTTTCTGCAACAACACAAGAAATCTTCCAGGTAGTCCCGTTAACAAGCAGGTATGGATCTTTATTATCCCAATTAACCTACTTTCTCCATGTGTCCTTAATTGTTTCAATTGAATTCGAAGTAATCTCGTATAAAAACGACAACGTAATTACCACATTCTTCCTAGTTATTCCTTGCGCATGCCCAGGGTTATTTTCCAGTGCTATCAACGGACAGCAATTAGTGTATCGTCACTGTGGCTATAACGCTAACGATCAAGATTGGAAAACATTCGAAGGGATCTTGTTTTCATTAGCGGACGGGAGTATTTTTTCTCTCTTTTTTGAGAGAGAGAGAGGTAGAAAGAGAGAGAGAGAGGGGTAGAAAGAGAGAGAGAGAGAGAGGGGTAGAAAGAGAGAGAGAGAGAGGTAGAAAGAGAGAGAGAGAGAGATGTAGAAAGAGAATGATAAAGAACACATGTTCAAGAGTGAAAAACAAAGAAAAAGATGATAAAAAATACATGTTCAAGAAAGAGAGATAAAAAAAATGATAAAGAATACATATTAGATAAAGTGGGAGAGAGAAAAAGAAAGAAAGAAAGTAAATTCAGTACCAGATTGTTCTCCATTTTAGACTCGGAAAAGAAGAGAGATTCCCGGATGAAAGGAAGGGGAGGAAATGACAAAGGCGGAGATAGACACAGGGAATCAGGAAGGAAGAGGAGGAAAGAGAAGTAAAAATAAGGAAGAGAGAGAGAGGGAGGAAGTCTTAAGAAATAGGAAGGTAAGAACCATTACTGAAGATGAAGATGGTTGAGGTCAGTTATCTGTCTGTATAGCTGTCTATCAATTATGTTTTGTTTGAATATCTATCTATTTACTGTCTGTTTTTTAGTCTCTATTGCTATCTATTACTTGTTGTTCTTTGATTTTTGTTTGTTGTTGTTGTTGTTGTTTTCTTCTTCTTTTTTAATCGACTGTCTTTCTATTACATTATTTAAATTTTTTACCTTTTTTCTCTTTTTAGAGTGAGTCATCAGTCTGCATACTTATATGTTCATCAATTACATTGCGTCCACTATTCATCCATCTACTCTCCATCTTCATCATCTATCTATTTGTCTTTTATTTTCCCTATTACATTCACTTACTGCTTTTATTCTTCCTTTTTATTGTCAGTCTTTGTCTACCTATCACTAATTTACCTTCCTTTGTCTGTCCATTCGTCCGTGTTTCTATGGCTGCATCGAGCTCTAGGCCTATCTATTGAAGAGGCCCGACCCAATGAGCATTCGTAATACAGACATGTATATACACGATAATAAATGCATATCTATCGGTTTAAACACGCGTATCTACCGGGGAGGAGAGAGAGAGATAAATGTATATCTATCAGAGAGACAGATACGTATTTATTTCCGTGTAAAGGCATGTCTGTGTCTGCACATGTTCAGTGGGAAGGGCATAGCACTATTTTAACATGCTGGTCGTATGTGTCTTTGTCTTTGTCTGTTTGCATTTAGAATATGTACATTTTTGTATGTTGCTTTATTTATGTATTCTTTTAAAGACATTTTTTCTTTTTATCGGTTCTTTTTTGTTTGTTTGTTATTGTTTATTTTGTTACATACCTTCAATTACGTTTTTCTATCTATCTATCCATGTCTCTCTTCCCTCCTTCATTCTCACCCT
>NC_091562.1:32504478-32506978 GCF_042767895.1 Penaeus vannamei
GTTTTCTCTTCCTTACTCTCTTACTATCATCCTTTCGCATTATTCTCTTCTCCATCTCTTCCCTTTCTCTTTCATTCATATATCCTTCAAGACAGATTCGCTGACGACAACACGAGGTAAAAGCATGAAAAGAAGAAGAAATGTATACACATAACTTTCCTCTTTGTTTTCTTCTTGCCCTCGTTCTCTCCCTCCTCCTCCTCCTCCTCCCCTTCTTCCCTCTCCTCTTCCTCCCTTCTCCTCCTCCCTCCTCCTCCTCCTCCTCCTCCTCCTCCTCCTCCACCTCCTCCTCCTCCTCCTCCTACTCCTCCTCCTACTCCTCCTCCTCCCTCCTCCTCCTCTCCTGCTCCTTCATCTCCCTCCTCCTCCTCCTCCTCCTCCTCCTCCCTCCTCCCTCCTCCCTCGCTCCTCTCCTCCTCCTCCTCCTCCTCCTCCTCCTCCTCCTCCTCCTCCTCCTCCTCCCTCTTCTTCCTCCTCCTCCTTCCTCCCTCCCCCTCCTCCTCCTCCTCTCCCTCCCCCTTCTTCTTCTCCTTCTTCTCCTCCTCCTCCTCTCTCGCACGCAGCATCAGGAGGGAGCGAGCGTCAGGAGCTTTTACAGGAGAATGGGAAGTGATAGCTCCACGCAGACACAGATCCATTTCTTTATCATTCGGACCAGAAATAGAAAGCTGGAGGAAGGCTTGAGAGAAGGCGCCGAGACAAGCGCAGAACGGATTGCCTTCTTGGGAGGAAGGAAAGAGGTTCTCGGGCTTCGGATATACTTATGTGGATATACTTTATTCGGATATACTTATGTCAGTGTGCACATATATGCATTTATTCGGATATACTTATGTCAGTGTGCACATATATGCATGTGTGTGTGTGTTTGTGTGTATGTGGGTTGTGTTTTTCGACAGAGAGAGAGAGAGAGAGAGAGAGAGAGAGAGAGAGCGCAACGAGCGCATTTTGACAATCATCCCCAAATATTATTACTTGGAATATCATTTAAATATCATAATATCATAATTTATGTCTGTGAAGGATCGACTCCCTTTTTCATCCAGAAACAGATCTCACTTCGTTCTGAGAAATTCAAATCTACCTCTCTCAAGTCTGCCTTGTTATCCTAAACATCTCTCTACTTGTCTACAAATCTGACTATCTGTCCATCCATCCACCCACCCATCCATCCATCTATCTATCATCTACTTTTTTCATCCCTATCTATCTATCGATCTTTTCCTTCCCTTCTAGTTTCGCATAGGACTTTCTGAAAAATGTAATAGAAATTCTGTCATTAATTGTAACTTTCCAACCAAAAGTTCCAATTTCTTGGCCTTAGCAAGGCGGCGGATCATAAAGTTGCAGCAAAAGATATAATGAAGATATCGTTCCTGAGAAATAAAGTACTCAGTCATAGTGTATGTGTGTGTGTGTGTGTGTGTGTGTGTGTGTGTGTGTGTGATCGCAGTGCCTGAAACAGAAAAAAAAGAAGCTAAATTAATAAAGTTGACAGAAGGATTTTCAAACTCCTATAGCCAAAAACTTATCAGAAACAAAGTCGAAAACTTCCATTACGTAAAGTCCAAACCATCAAGTGGATGACCGAACGAGCTTTAGATAACGTACAGTGAAAAGTTTATAATGTTTCCCTAATAATGCCCTTTGTAAGTAAATATGCATAACAGCAATGTCTCATAATGTTCATTGATCGAACAATCATCGGTGTAAATATCAGGTGTTCAATTACAGGTGACCTCAGGGTTTCGTAATTTGATCGTATATTGTTTTCCGCTGTTCCGTTCCTTTCATAAGATTCTTGCTATAACTTCCTCTTTTATCCAATTCTTAGAAACTGATATATATACACTATGTCGGATTTCTAGACAGCGTGATGGTCATGTAAGAGTTCGTAGATTCCCTTTGTATTGTTCTTTAATGGCGTGTGTTATAAAACGGCTATGGAGCTGTTATTTTGACGTTGTGTCGTCATTTAAGTTTATATCACACACACGCACACACACACACACACACACACACACGCACACGCACACGCACACGCACACGCACACGCACACGCACACACACACACACATACACACACACACACACACACACACACACACACACAAACAAACACACACACACACACACACACAAACACACACACAAATAAACCTCTGGTCATGCCACTGCATATCCGTAGAAATATCATGACCGCATTATTTTCTATAGTAATTCAGGTCCCAATGCCAAGCTTGTTAATCTTGCATGAGAGACTGAAAGAGGTTTTAACAGTGTAATTTCTTGTTTGTAGTTTCTCAAGGCCGAATGTTTAGAGAAAAGAGCATAGGAACCAAGAAAGAACTTTGAATTTATTTACTTTGCGTTCCAGTTGCCTTTTTTTCAGGTTATGTATGAATTTTAAAATAATGTGTCTCTGACTGAGGATATTTTTGATACTAGAACATGCGGTTTTAACACGGTAAGCATAATAGTATCGGATTAATATAATGTA
>NC_091562.1:32529478-32534478 GCF_042767895.1 Penaeus vannamei
CATCGACCCCCCGACGTCGTGGTAAATCCCCAGGGGCATCGCAAGCGGCGGCGATGTCGGTCGGAGGAATAGCGCGGGAAGGAGGGAAGGAATCGCGACGGGGCGGTTTCCTCGGGTTGGGTGCAAGGCGGGCGGGATTGTCACGCGCTGGGGAGAACGATAGGTTTTGGGGAGAATGGGGGGGGAAGGAGGAGGAGTGGAAGGGGATAGGGTGGGGGGATAGGGGTAGAGATGGGGGTGGGAGGAGGGGGGGGAGGTGAAGTGAGGGGGTGGAAGGGGTGGGGGAGGGGAAGAGGTGGGGATAGCGGAGGGGTGGGAGGAGGGTGGATGGGGAGGGGGAGGTGGGGATAGGGGATGGGGTGGGAGGAGGGGTGGATGGGGAGGAGGGGAGGTGGGGATAGGGGAGGGGTGGGAGGAGGGTGGGTGGGGATAGGAGGAGGAAGTGGGAGGAGGGTGGATGGGGAGGGGGGTGGAGGGGGAAGGGGGAATGGGAGGAGGGATAGAGGGAAGGTGAGGGGAGGAGGAGGGGGAAGGGGAGACAGAGACAGAAAAAGACAGACAGAAATACAGAGAAAAGTGTGTACCATAGATATTACGTTAAAGAATAGTGTTCGGATATTCCATAAACATCACACTCTCGGGGCTCAATACAACATTCACGCACGGGATTATTGCATTCTGACTTGAATCGGCCAATAATACGAGCACACGGGAAGGGACCATCATCGTGTACCGTGCTATGGCTGTAGTCTACATAGTCTATAGAGTATTAAATCCTGGAATGATACTAGCAATCATTTCAGTTTCTCTCTTTCTTTCTTTCTTTTTTCTTTCTTTTTTTCTTTTATTTCTTTCTTTCTTTGTTTCCTTCTTTCTTTCTTTCTTTCTCTCTTTCTCTCTTTCTCTCTTTCTCTCTTTCTCTCTTTCTCTCTCTCTCTCTCTCTCTTTCTTTCTTTCTTTCTTTCTTTCTTTCTTTCTTTCTCTTTCTCTCTTCTCTCTCTCTCTCTCTTTTCTCTCTCTCTCTCTCTCTCTCTCTCTCTCTCTCTCTCTCTCTCTTTCTCGCTCTCTTTCTTTCTCTCTCTCTCTCTCTCTCTCTCTCTCTCTCTCTCTCTCTCACACCAATACACACACACACACACATGTCATCAGGCATCTGAGATAACCCGATGTGACACATAGGATTGTCGTCTTTGGAAGAGCCCTGGGGCATAGATCAATGGTTCTTGTTGTTCATGTTCATGTTCATGTTCATGTTCATGTTCATGTTCATGTTCATGTTCATGTTCATGTTCATGTTCATGTTCATGTTCATGTTCATGTTCATGTTCATGTTCATGTTCATGTTCATGTTCATGTTCATGTTCATGTTCATTTTCATTTTCATTTTCATTTTTCATTTTCATTTTCATTATGTGCGCACCCCTTTAAATCAGCAGTCAGTTCTCGTACCCCATGAATTGCTGAAATGGAGACAAATGCAAAACTAGAAATGCAATATCATTTGCATTAATTACAAAACCGCGTAATTTTTCTCTCTATTGACAAAGCTTACACTTTTTGGTGACAAAATTTACATGCGTATGCAAATATATATTTTGCTTTAATTTTTCAACGGCATCCTCGCACTTCCAAAACCGGCTTTGTGCCCTCAGTTAAAAACCACTGGTAAAGGAATGACTAAAGATTGATGGATTGATTATATAGAATTACCTGTCGCGTCAACAGCTGACGTCATTAGCGGCGAATGCATCATGGGGTTAAAACGACAGAATATCTAAAATGTTTGAAATTCTGTTCACTATATAATGTCTCTTATAAGTAAAAATGACAAAAGAGGCATCTCTGTAAAGGCTCTGGGGTATCAACAGAAGAGCATTATTATAAATAAGTTGACCAAGACCTTTGGGTTAGCCGAGTGACGCTACGAGAAGAGCCGACAGACCGACGAGCACTTTCGGAAGACCTGAAGAAGCAACACGGGAGGGGCCGACGGGTCAGCGTTAGAGTCGACGTTTCGGGAGTTTTGCTGAAGTCATCATCAGTCTATAATTCGACCCCGATTTAACCCATTGGCATCTGATTTTATGTGTGTTTGTGTGAGTGCGGTTTGTAGCCTTTCGTGTCTTTCTTGCCTTGAAAGAAGTGGATAGTTCAATCAAGGATCAAGTATTACAGTAATTAGACTATCGAGATAATTTCTTTCAGCAAATGTAATAAAGTGGTAGATATCACAGTTATGGCTGTCTTAGAGAAACTGATTTAAAGCTAACCCAACAAGTTCATTCCAAATATAAGAAAATAATTAATAGTATTTCTTCTATGATATCCATGAAGAAGTGTTTCCTCATTTTCTCTTTTTTTCTATTCTTTACTTAGTCTTTTTCTATTCACCTTCTCAATCCCCTCTTTCCTTCCAAAAACAAAACAAACAAAAAGACAATATCCTTCGAGAATCTACCCCAAAGTTTATCCTGATTTCCCTTCAGAAACTTTGAGATTCTATTTTTCTCAGAATTCTGTTCAGTGAGGAACCTGAACCGAAAGTTGTGTGATAATCTCAGCCATCAGTTCGAAGCACTTCCTTAAATTTACTTCTATTATTACCAAGGGAATCAGAATATCACATGGCTATTTTTTGGGTCGTTGTGCATTTGCTATTTCCTCTGTGAATAAACTTTTTTTTCTGTTTTAAATCTTACGAGAAAAACGTCGGTGTTTTGGGTACCACGAGAAGGCACAGTGTAAACCCATTATTTTTCGAGTTATTGTCATCACCTACAAAATGCACTCGAAGTTCTTTCATGTTATCGATTGTCGATGCGCATGAAAAGGAGTTCAAAGAATTCCATGAGGGCCATTTCTTCCGTGCCTAATGCATATTTCTCTCTCTCTCTTTCTCTTCCTCTCTCCGTGTTTTTTTTTTCTCATTTTCACTCTCTCTCACTCTCACTCTCACTCACTCACTCATTCAATCATTCGCTCATTCACTCATTCACTCATTCACTCACTCTCTCACTCTCTCACTCTCTCACTCTCTCACTCTCTCTCTCTCTCTCTCTCCCTCTCTCTCTCTCTCTCTCTCCCTCTCTCTCTCTCTCTCTCACTCACTCACTCTTTCTCTCTCTCTCTCTATCTCTCTCTCTCTCTCTCACTCACTCACTCACTCACTCTCTCACTCTCACTCTCACTCTCACTCTCACTCTCACTCTCTCTCTCTCTCTCTCTCTCTCTCTCTCTCTCTCTCCCAGACTCTATTGTTGTTTTGGTAAATTCTTCACGGCGTATCCTGAATCGCCTCTCACTTTGGGTTTGTAGCTGCTAGTTTCTTCAAATTATCTAAGTGATGTCTGTAATCATTCATGCCACCAATATTTAATGAAATGTTAGGCTAAAATCTTAAATATCATATATACATACTGTTATACCACCCTGTGTTTGTATATTTGTATGGAACGGGAGTGTTTAGTTTAGTTTTGTACCTTATCTATTTTATTGTGTGTGAAATGTGGGTGTTTCGTCCCGTAGACTTAAGCCGCCCGGAACTCCAGCCTCAGGAACACGAGCGCGCTGTCCGTTCTCTCCCGTCCCGGCCTATGAGTGGAGAACGATGATGTTTCTGAGTGGTATTTCATGTTGTAAAACCCTATTATAGCAATATTTAAGGTAAATAATAGATGGTTTCAAAATATGTAACTATTCTGTATATGATTTGTTATTTACGATGCAAGAAATGTGGTTTTAAAAAATCGCGATATTTCTGTATTAATGTATTTTCAGTCCGAAATAAACGTAATATGGCTCATTTTGAAGCTGAATAATAGATCTATTCAATGACGCAATTAATTTAAGTATTTTTTCATGTACTTCTTGTAAAAGTGATCTGTATAAGAAAAAGTACCTACTATGATGCTCTTAAAGTCGTTTATGTAAGATATTTACAAAAAAAATGGGTCTAAATCGATAAATGTTCATTCGCCATGCAATAGATGTAAGAGTGTTATATTCAGAAATGCCTTTTTTTCTTTTCTTTTTTTTTGAACGGTTAATCTACCTTCAAAATAGACCTGAATCAGTGGGACTCAGCCAGACCAGAAGAGACGTAAATAATAGATTATGCTGTAAAGGGATTTTTCTTCTCCGTATTACTGTTCATACATAAGAGGGAATAAAAGAAAAAAAACAAAACATAAACGACCATTATCTCGAATGTATACCTATTTCGGATTCGAATGTCTAGCAAATGCATTATGTAGATAAATACATTATCTAGCGAATGGGTGTTTTTTTTTTGTGTTTTTTTTTTTTGACATTTGTAAGGAAAGTAACCCTTTTTTATTTCTGAAAGTCGTCTAGGTTAAATATTCGGCACAAATACACAAAGTCGAAATTGAAAAAGTGTCACATTCCCTAGTTATTTTATGAATCTGATTTTTTTAAAAGTACCAGAATGCCTGTGTATCTTTTTTTTTTGGGGGGGGGGGGGATTTTCGCAGTTTGGTCAAATTTAATTTCTTTCATTTATACTAGAACTCAAAGATATCATTTAAAAAAAAACTAGATAGAAAGGTGTAATTTTCATCAAAACCAAAAGACAAATCGAAAAATCAAAACAAACAGCAAGTGATCACCTTAAATAGTTCCTCGTTTAACCAATAAATGACCGAAATCATTGTTGCATTTCTTATTGTGGCTGTTTTTTATCAATATATATAGATAGATAGATAGATAGATAGATAGACTTTGATATATATACTTATTTATATGCTTATATATACACATATGTGGATATATGTATGTGTGTGTGTGTGTGTGTGTGTGTGTGTGTGTGTGTGTGTGTGTGTGTGTGTGTGTGTGTGTGTGTGTGTGTGTGTGTGTGTATATATAATATATATGTATATATTTTTTAGTATATATATATATATATATATATATATATATATATATACATACATACATACATACACACAGACACACATACACACACACGTATATATTATACG
>NC_091562.1:32544478-32561978 GCF_042767895.1 Penaeus vannamei
CGTGTATGCATACCTATATATCCACGCATGTACATATGCATCTACATAAGCGTGTATGGATGCTCGAGTACACATGCACGCGGGCGGCTTACACGTACACCCACACACGCGGGCGGCTTACACGTACATCCACACACGCGGGCGGCTTACACGTACACCCACACATGCGGGCGGCTTACACGTACACCCACACACGAGGGCGGCTTACACGTACACCCACACACGCGGGCGGCTTACACGTACACCCACACACGCGGGCGGCTTACACGTACACCCACACACGCGGGCGGCTTACACGTACACCCACACACGCGGGCGGCTTACACGTACACCCACACACGCGGGCGGCTTACACGTACACCCACACACGCGGGCGGCTTACACGTACACCCACACACGCGGGCGGCTTACACGTACACCCACACACGCGGGCGGCTTACACGTACACCCACACACGCGGGCGGCTTACACGTACACCCACACACGCGGCGGCTTACACGTACACCCACACACGCGGGCGGCTTACACGTACACCCACACACGCGGGCGGCTTACACGTACACCCACACACGCGGGCGGCTTACACGTACACCCACACACGCGGGCGGCTTACACGTACACCCACACACGCGGGCGGCTTACACGTACACCCACACACGCGGGCGGCTTACACGTAACACCCACACACGCGGGCGGCTTACACGTACACCCACACACGCGGGCGGCTTACACGTACACCCACACACGCGGGCGGCTTACCCGTACACCACACACGCGGGCGGTTTACACGTACAACACACGCGGGCGGCTTACACGTACACCCACACACGCGGGCGGCTTACACGTACACCCACACACGCGGGCGGCTTACACGTACACCCACACACGCGGGCGGCTTACACGTACACCCACACACGCGGGCGGCTTACACGTACACCCACACACGCGGGCGGCTTACACGTACACCCACACACGCGGGCGGCTTACACGTACACCCACACACGCGGGCGGCTTACACGTACACCCACACACGCGGGCGGCTTACACGTACACCCACACACGCGGGCGGCTTACACGTACACCACACACGCGGCGGCTTACACGTACACCCACACACGCGGGCGGCTTACACGTACACCCACACACGCGGGCGGCTTACACGTACACCCACACACGCGGGCGGCTTACACGTACACCCACACACGCGGGCGGCTTACACGTACACCCACACACGCGGGCGGCTTACACGTACACCCACACACGCGGGCGGCTTACACGTACACCCACACACGCGGGCGGCTTACACGTACACCCACACACGCGGGCGGCTTACACGTACATCCACACACGCGGGCGGCTTACACGTACATCCACACACGCGGGCGGCTTACGCGTACACCCACACACGCGGGCGGCTTACACGTACACCCACACACGCGGGCGGCTTACACGTACACCCGCCCGTGTGTGCGATCGATGTGCAACAAGAATCAGCATCTGACGCGCAACACGTCCTCCTCGAAGACAAAGGCAGCCGAGACACGAGCCTTAAAACTAACAAGCGAGCGTCCTTTGATCCCATTAAGAGCATCTGCGCCGGGATATTAGGGCGCCTGCGATTCGCCCGATGGGAACGGGGTCACAGGCGAGAGGGAGGAGGGGGAACGGGGTCAAAGGCGAGAGGGAGGAGGGGGAGGGGGAGGAGGGGGAACGGGGTCACAGGCGAGAGGGAGGAGGGGGAAGGGGAGGAAGGTGGGGGGGGGGGGGCGATGGACAGAGGTTGTGTTAGTAGTCGAAGCGGGAGAAGGAGAAAAAAAGGTACATGTATGTATGCATGTGTGTATTTATATGCTTATGTAAGTATACTCCCCCATGCACACACACATGCACACACACACACACGTACACACACACACACACACACACACACACACACACACATATATATATATATATATATATATATATATATATATATATAGAGAGAGAGAGAGAGAGAGAGAGAGAGAGAGAGAGAGAGAGAGAGAGAGAGAGAGAGAGAGAGAGAGAGAGAGAGAGAGAGAGAGAGAATGAGATAGAAAGAGAGAGAGAAAAGAGAGAGAATGGATGAAAAGCAAGAGAGAGAGAAGGAAGAAAAAAAAGTGAGAAAAAAAGAATCGACAAGAACAAGAGAGAGAGAAGAAGAAAAAAAATATTGGGGATGAGAAAAAGGCATTTTAATTGATTTCTCTTTTTTATCGAACTCTCGCGTCGGCACGATATCAAGGCAATAACCCAAAAGAGTGTATTCTGCCACTACACCTTCAATTCCCTAATAACACCGGCATATGCCTATTGATTAGATATTAAAAATATTTCCTCATTCTGAATACCGATAGCATGCATGAATGTCGCAACGCACATGATTGAAGTGGAAGTAATTATTCACATTCTACATTTTTTTATTGTGACATCAAAGAGGAATATAGGAGAAATACGTTCAAATGTATTAAATACAAGGTTTAAGACATTTTATATGCTTTTCTTTGTCTCTTTCTTTTTTTGCGCATTGTGACATCAAAAAAGGAATATAACATTCAAGTGTATTAAATACAAGGTTCAAGATATTCTATTAATACTACACTTATCGTACAATAAATCATTCCATATATGATAGATACTTTGTAAGTATAAATGATGTTTCCAGGGAGACATAGACAGATAGAGAAGAGAGAGAGAGAGAGAGAGAGAGAGAGAGAGACAAACAGACAAACAGACAGATAGACTGACAGAGGCGTACATGACGATGCAATAGCAGAAATAGGAAAACGATTACGGGAGATAAAGAAAAATAGATGAATAAATAAAACTAAAAGTTAATAAATAAAAAACACCGTATAACCCTTTTCCATTTCTATTTCATCACCAGTCAAGATAGCAAAGGATTCCCAATATGCTGTAGGATGATAAATCCCATTTTGTCTTAAATGATTATAATAGATTCTAGTGATACATATTTGAGAAGAAATCTTAGAAAGGAATGTCACATGTTCTACCCTATAACGTCCGTGTGTGTGTGTGTGTGTGTGTGTATGTGTGTGTATGTGTGTGTGTGTGTGTGTGTATGTGTGTGTATGTGTGTGTGTGCGTGTGCTTGTGCTTGTGCTTGTGCTTGTGCGTGTGTGTGTGTGTGTGTGCCTGTGCGTGTGCGCATGCGTGTGCGTGTGCGTGTGCGTGTGTGTATGTGTGTGAACCTAACTAAACGAGTCGAAATTCAGGTTGAGGTTAAACAAGAAAACAAACCGTTGAAAAAAAAAAAAATGCAACTTAACACATTTATAATAATAAAAAACACCTAAATCCTACTCTTACATCATCATACATTAAACTCTGCTCTTAAATACATGCGAATTTCCGACAAAGTTTAGGTGCAGGCAAGGTCCGACAATCGCAGCCTATCGCCATGTTGGAATACCTGTTGCTTTCGGGTAAATTCTTCGTGTCCTTTTTACTACGTATTTGACATCAAACTGCGAGTGAATAGTCAAGTCCTTTGGCGATAATGAGCCTTATATACATTCCAAACGATGAATAGAGGCTTAATAGTAACAACAAAGAACGAAATCAGATTTTTTTTTTTTTTTTTTTTTTTACGTGCGTGGGTGTATTTGTAGACAAAAAAAAAACATTCTCACTGTTGACCTGAATTCAGACCCGGTTATTCCAAGTACTTTTTCCCGACGTTAAAACTTACCTAATTACCTGAACAAAAAGGGTATTCATTAGTGTCGGAGTGAGTTCCTGTTCCAACTTTAAAACATGTTAAATTCCACTGCTGTGTAAAGCTGGAAGTATACATTGCACCAGCGGTTATTGGAACAGTGCGTTTGAGGGTAAATGAATTTTGAAAATCTATTTATCTATCAACGTCTGTCTGTTTGTAGCTGTCTGTATGTATGTATGAATATCTACGTAAATACTTATATATATGTATATTCACATATATATATATTATCATATATATATATATATATATATATATATATATATATATATATATATATACATATAAATGCGTGCGTGTGTGCGTATGTGTGTGTGTGTGTGTGTGTGTGTGTGTGTGTGTGTTATATATAAATAAATAAATATATATACATATATATATATATATATATATATATATATATATATATATATATATCTTCCCTCCCTCCCTCCCTCCCTTTCCCTCCTCTCCCTCCCTCTCCTCTCCCTCTCCCTCCCTCCCTCTCCCTCTTTCCTCTGCCTCCCTCCCTCCCTCCCTCCCTCCCTCTCCCTCCCTCCCTCTCCCTCCCTCTCCCTCCCGCATACATAATCATCAACCCAATAAGCATAACCAACTCAACATATCCTCATTACAAACCCAGCACCAGCAACAAAACTCATCAACCGCAATTATTACCAAACGCACTCCCGCGGCAGTCGCTCGAACGCCCTTTCACGAGTAAGGATTCTGAACCCTTTCGATAGTCGCCGGATTCTGAAAGTGTCTTTGATGATATGCAAATCCTGCAACACTAGACAGGGATGCGAGGTTTTAGTACCCGAGAGGCAGAGGCAGATATATACTGGGAGGGAGGTCTGGGGGTGGGTGGAAGCGCTTGTGGAGAAAGGGATAGAGAGAGGGAGTGGGAGGGAGGGAGAAGGAGTGGGAGGGAGAGAGAGGGTGAGAGGGAGAGAGGGAGTGGGAGGGAGTGGGAGAGAGAGGGGGTGGGAGGGAGAGACTGAGTGGGAGGGAGAGAGGATGGTATATGAACAGAGAGGGAGGAAAGGAGATGAAGAGAGGGAGGAATGGAGATAAAGAGAGGGAGTGAGAGGGATATTGACAGAGACCGAGGGAAGGAGCGAGAGAGGGAGGGATATGGACAGAGAGCGAGGGGAAGAAGGAGATGGAAAAGGAGGGAGGGAGGGAGATTTAACGGGAAAGAGGGAGATGTGGAAAAGAGAGAGATAGAGATGAAGAGGGAAGGTGGGAGAGAAATGAAGAGGGAGGGATGGAGCGAGAAAGAGAGGCAGACGGACAGAAAGACAGAGACAGAGAGAGAGACGGGTAAATAGATAGAAGAAAGGAAGAAAACACACATACATACAGAGAGGGAGACCGAGAGCAAGGCAACAAAAAGAGAGGGAGAGGGAGGTGGAGAGACAGATAGATAGAAGGAGGAAGGGAGGGAGGGAGGGATGGAGGAGGAGAGAGAGAGCGAGAGAGAGAGAGAGAGAGAGAGAGAGAGAGAGAGAGAGAGAGAGAGAGAGAGAGAGAGAGAGAGAGAGAGAGAGAGAGAGAAACTGACTGACAGACAGAAAAATACAAAAAGAGACAAAAGAAACAAACCAAAAACAGAACTCATGAGAATGAAGAGAGACAGAGACAGACAAACAGACAAAAACAGAAACAGAGATAGAGACAGACAAAGACAAAAAAAGAGGCAAAAACAACAGTAAATAGAGCTCATGAGAAGAACCTAACCACCTAATGGGACAATTATCGGTACAACTCGTACAAGTCGTGGCGTTAAAAACAATCGCATGGAATTTTAGCCCCAAAAGACACGCTCAGTCCAGCCTCTGCACATGCAAGGCAAAGGCAGGGAAACATGCGAGACCATAAGGGTGAAATTTACCCATTAAGGCAGAAAAGATGGGACCGTTTAGGATTATAACTGTCTGGATTTCGAGAGAGAGAGAAAAAAAAATACCGTTTTATTTCGCAACTCAATAAAAACATCTCTTGGTTGTTGCGACATAATGGTATGATCTCGCGTGTTTGATGTTTATAAACTCCTTTGATGTAGTTTTAGAAGCGAAGATCGAGTTACGGAAGTAAGTTAGTGAATTATAAAGGCGCTGACGTAATACACTTTGAATCAAAGTCACAGATTTCATGCGTTACTGACCTATTTTTCGTTGGTCAGAAAACAACTTCATTTTATAATTTTCTGGTGATTTTTTTTTTTTTGTGTATGTGTGTGTGTGTGTGTGTGTGTGAAATTAATTGTTTTTTTTCTGGTGTATAATTCACAACTAAATAGGTAACTGATGTATAATTAACTACTGTATAGATCACAGATATATATATATTCCTGATGTATAATTCACAAATAATAATTGGTGTATAATTCCCTACTGTATTGGTCACGAATGCCTTTAAAGTATGCAAAATATCTGTCGTGTATAAATTCACAAACTCACATATGTACAAGTCAGTGATGAATACCTTGATGTATAAGTCCTTGTGGTATAATTCAATAATGTAAAAAAAAAATATTTTCACAGTAAACTAATTTAGAAGCCCTTTCCTGAATAATTTCTATGTCTTGTATAAATCATTAATGTATATATCTGTGGATAATTCATTTATGTATGAGTGTTTGTATAAATCAATGTATATTTTATTTATGTATAATTCAGTGTTCCATGTATCTTGTCGAATTCACTGACGCCCTGAAGCAGAATAAAAAAATCAATAAATAAAAAAGAAAAAAATATATAAATAAACAAATTTTAAAAATCACTTCTAACTTTTTATCTTTATTTATATTTTTTTCTTATAGTTATTATTATATTCCTCTTTTTCTTTACTATTTTCTCCCGATCTTAGATTTCTCAAACGTTTCCCTGGTTATTGTAAGGGTAACTTATGTAAGAAAAAAAAGAAATAAATAAAAAATAAATAAATAAATAAAAATTAGTATAAACATCAACATAATCGTAATCGAAGTAAATATCTATCACAAGACAAAATTAGCATACACTCTATTTGTATTAAAGTTATTTTTAAAAAATGAATAGATAAAAAAGAGACATGTTATATACATTACAAACAGATTATAAACTACAAACATGTATGTAAATAAATGTATATACACATGAATAAATCAATCATCAAATACATAAATTAATAAATAGATCAAATTTATAAAATATTAAAGAGATCATCAAATACATTAATTAATAAATATATCATTAAATACATTAATTTATAAATATATCAAACACATTAATAAATATATCATCAAATACATCAGTTAATAAACATATCATCAAATACATTAATTAATAAATACATCATCAAATACATTAATTAATAAATAGATCATCTAATACATTAATTAATAAATATATCATCAAATACATTAATTAATAAATATATCATCAAATACATTAATTAATAAATATATCATCAAATACATTAATTAATAAATATATCATCAAATACATTAATTAATAAATACATCATCAAATACATTAATTACTAAATAAATCATCTAATACATTATTTAATAAATATATCATCAAATACATTAATTAATAAATAGATCATCAAATACATCAATCAATAAATATATCATCGAATACATTAATTAATAAATACATTATCAAATACATTGATAAATAAATATATCAACAAATACATTAATTAATAGATATATCATCAAATACTTTAATTAATGAATATATCATCAAATACATCAATTAATAAATATATCATCAAATGCATTAATTAATAAATATATCAAATACATAAATCAATAAAGAGGTTAATCAATAAACTAATTAAAAGATAGACAAAGGAACACATAAACAAAGAAGAGAAAAGACGAAAAGATTGGAAACTTTATCTCTCCCTTTGGAAACTCCTGATAACCGCCCGTCTTTTGCAAGTGAAGGGGGGGAGGGGGGGGGGGACTCGATTAAACTCTCTCGCAGTGTGTCTTCCTCTCACTTTCGTATGCTTTCCTTTCTCTCTTCTCTTCCACACTTTATTTTCTCTCTTTCTCTCTTTGTCGAGCGGTCGTTTTTTTTCGTTTTCTGTCTTTCTCGCGCGCTTGTGTCTCTCTCTCTTTCTCTCTTTTTCGCGCGCTCGTGTCTCTCTTTCTATCTCTGTCTCTGTCTGTCTGTCTGTCTGTCTGTCTCTCTCTCTCTCTCTCTCTCTCTCTCTCTCTCTCTCTCTCTCTCTCTCTGTATCCGACAAATGATCTATCTCCCTCCCACCCTCCTTCCCCTCTCTGCTCTCTCTCTCTCTCTCTCTCTCTCTCTCTCTCTCTCTCTCTCTCTCTCTCTCTCTCTCTCTCTCTCTCTCTCTCTCTCTCTCTCTCTCTCTCTCTCTCTTTCTCTTTATCCGTCATCTTTATCTTTATCTCTCTTCTCTCTCTCTCTCTCTCTCTCTCTCTCTCTCTCTCTCTCTCTTTCTCTCTCTCTCTCTCTCTCTCTCTCTCTCTCTCTCTCTCTCTCTCTCTCTCTCTCTCTCTCTCTCTCTCTCTCTCTCTCTCTCTCCGTCAAATGATCTCTCTCTCTCTCTCTCTCTTCTCTCTCTCTCTCTTTCTCTCTTTCTCTTTCTCTTTCTCTTTCTCTCTCTCTCTCTCTCTCTCTCTCTCTCTCTCTCTCTCTCTCTCTCTCTCTCTCTCTCTCTCTCTCTCTCTCTCTCTCTCTCTCTCTCTCTCTCTCTCTCTCTCTCTCTCTCTCTCTCTCTTTCTCTCTCTCTCTCTCTCTCTCGCTGTGTGTTTTTGCTTGTATGTATGTTCATGTATGTATGTATGCGTGTTCGTATGTGTTTTTCCTCACTCTCAGCATTTTTCTATCTTCTTCCCTTCCCTTCCCTTCTCTTTCCTCATGTCTCTCCCTCTCTCTCAAGTCTCTTTTTGCGTAGGCAGTGAGTGAGAAAATAAAATGAAGGAGGCATCGTAAAGAAGATAAAACAAGGCGATAGGAGGGAAGGAAGATACATGAAGAAGGAGAGAAAATTTATTGGCCTCCAAAGATAAACGTTTACCTCAGCCTTTAAATTTTGGCGAACAATTAACCCGTGGAAAGTAATTATCGCCCGCTGGTTATTATCAGTATCATTATCATGATCACCATCATTGTCATAGTTAATTTCTGATCAATATCATCATGAAATTAACCCATGGAAAGTAATTATGTTTATTATCAACATTATCATCATGATCATCACCATTATCACTTAATTATGTTCATCACTATTATCATTTTTATCACAAAGTATTACTTTCGTTGTAATTTTCATCATCCTTATCATTATCATCATCATCATCACTGCTCGTCGTGTGTTAAGAGCGTACCATCATCATTAGAATCATGATAATTATCAATGCTGACTTTATATATCTGTAAAATCATATTCAGTCATTGATGTCTTCATCTGATATTCTTTCTCGCGCGCTCGTCCCTCTCTCTCTCTCTCTCTCTCTCTCTCTTTCTCTCTCTCTCTCTCTCTCTCTCTCTCTTTCTCTCTATCTCTCTCTCGCATTCTCTCTCTATCTATCTATCTATTTATCTCTCTATCTCTTTATCTGTTTCTCTCTCTCTCTATCTATCTATCTATCTATCTATCTATCTATCTCCTTCTCTCTCCTTCTCGCTCCTTCTCTCTCCCTCTCTCTCTCTCTCTCTCGCTCTCTCTCTCTCTCTCTCTCTCTCTCTCTCTCTCTCTCTCTCTCTCATTCTCTCTCTCTCTCTCTCTATCTATCTATCTATCTATCTATCTATCAATCTATCTATCTCCTTCCCACCCTCCCTTCCCTCTCTGTCTTCTTATTTCCTATTGGATATATGATATTCTAAACTACATTTCTGTTTATATATCTATCTATTTTCTATTTGTTTATCTCTCCATCTGTTTATGCATCGTCTACTAAATATCTGTCTATCCATCCATTGATTTGTTTATCTATCTATCTTCTATCGATTTATTCATCTATTTGATATTAGCTATCTGGCTATCTATTCATCTGTCTTTCTATCTATCTACCCATCTATCTATCTATCTTCATGATATCTATTTATATAATCTTTTACTGTCTGTCTATTTGGTGACCTATTATTTGCTGTCTATTTATCCATCCGTCAGTCTATTCATGTTCCATCACCATTACCTCTTGACAGTTTTATTTTTTTTTTCCTGTTTTTATTTATTTTTTTTTTTTATCTATTTTTTTATTATTATTATTTATTTTTTTTTTTTGCTTTTTCTTTCTTCAATTTTCTCCTCTTTCCACTGTCGCTTCACGTTTTTTTTTTTTTTTTTTGTCTTTCTCCTTTTCTACTCTTTTTCTCCTTTGTTTCTTCTTTTTCTCCTTTCTTCTCCCCTCTTTTCTCTTCTATTTCAATTTGTCCTTCTCTTTCTTCTTCTTCCTCCTTATTCTACTTTTTTTCTATTTCACCTTCCCCCTCGCCTTTTCCTTATTATTATTATTTCATCTCTTCTCCTCCTACTTATCATTATTCTTCTTTCTTCTATTTTTTCTTTTACTTCCCCTCTTTATTTGATTTCTTCTTCTCCCTTTTCTACTTTCTCTGTCATCTCCTACCTTTTTCTTCATCTTCTTCCCTTTCTCCTTTCTTGCATTCGCTCTCCATTAACTCCCCCTTTCCATTTCTTCTTATTTCTATATCTCCTACTTATTTTTTCCTTTTTTATTATTATCATTTTCCTTCGCCTTCTTTCTTATTATTCTTTATTCTTCTTCTTCTGTCCTAATGACAGGGAGATATAATAAAAAAAACATTAGATTGAATAATGGTGATAAAGATTAGATGAAATAACTGACCATGATAATATTGAAGCGAAAATATTTTGTTGATAGAGAAAAAAACAAGGTCTTTCCATATGTAATCGCGTGGTGAGATGTAAACACATAAAAACATCATCAAAATACATACATGTAGGAACAGAAGAATACACAATCACATACACACATACACGTAGAATCTTACAACATCAACATACACAGGCATAAAAACCGAAACGTATACATCAAAATACATTTATACAAAAGGATGAATCAACACATATACACACAGGGCCGGTTTAAAGCCGATTTAACCAATTTGATCAAATTGGGCCCCACACCTGAAAGGGCCCCGCACTCAAAAAAAATGATAACAATAATACGAAAAATAAAAATACTGAAAAAAATAAAGACGTTGGTGGGAATCTGCTGGCTGAAGAACTTGAGACTCTGAAAACCTTCCTTCCCTCCTGAATTAAGCCTTATGTACTGCTTGAATATCGGATAGAAAACAATAGTTTTACAGCATTTCTTAAGGTTTTCATTTGCTTTGTGGATTTAGGTAACAATGCCAATAACAGTCGCATCTGGGGAAAGAAGTTTTTCAAAGCTGAAACTAATTAAAACATACTTGAGGTCTACGGTCCCACAATGCTCTCTATAGAAAACGAGATTGCTAAAGCCATTGACTTTGAAAATATTTTGCTAGGTTTTGCAAATGAAACAACTAGATGAGTCTTTTTCTAAAAGAGTATGTTTGTAATTGCCTTTCTTTATATTAAAAGTAAAACAATAAAACTTTTCTTATTGCCTTTCAAAAATTTATTATCCAAAGCATTTAATGTTTATTCGTTTTTTGTTGGTTTCTATGTGTTTTATATAATATATAAACATCCATATATTTTACTATGTATAGGTGCCCCCTTCAGATTTCTAATTGGGCCCCGCAATTCCTAGCACCGGCCCAGCATACACAGACACACACACACACACACACACACACACACAGAGGGAGAAAGGGAGAGAGAAATAAGGAGAAAGAGAAAGGGAGAGAGAGAGAACATGAATCAACACACATACAGAGAGAGAGAATGGGGGGAGGGACAGAAAGAAAGAGAAAGGGAGTGAGAGAAAGAGAAGGGGAGAGACGAGAGAGAGAAAGAGAGAATATGTGAGAGAGGCTTACATTCACACGTATACACACACACACACGCACACATAAATAGTAGTTTAAAGAAATGTATTTTTAGTTGAGACGCTATGAATTCTACCTTTTTCTTGCTTGTTAAAAGGGTTTTTTTTTTTTTTGCGTACAATAGATCAGGAATGATAAGTATCTTTTCTTCCCTAATTGTGTTCAATTTGTTGTTCTTATTTCTAAACTAAAATAAGCATATTACGGGTATTTGATGCAAATTTGAGGCGGAGAACAAAATCTTGCGTTTTTTTCTTTTTTATTGTAATTTCTCTTTTGCAATTTATTTTTGACTTTGCAATTTCTTAATGTGTACATAAGGCACTTTTTTGTATAAGTTCGATTAAGGCGTAAAGTGTCTGATCGTAAGACTAATTCCATAGATATAAAATTATTAATATGTATATTATAACCATACAAAAAGGATAAACATAAATGTAAATTTGAGAATTCATATTCACACGTATTGGGTGCGCGTTTGTATATGTGTATGTGTGTGTGTGTGTGTGTGTGTGTGTGTGTGTGTGTGTGTGTGTGTGTTTGAGTTTGTGTACGTGTGTGTCTTTGCGTGTGTGTGCGTGTGTGTGTGCGTGTGTGTGTGTGTGTGTATGTGTGTGTGTGTATGTGTGTGTGTGTGTGTGTGTGTGTGTGTGTGTGTGTGCATGTGTCTATGTGTACGTATTCAAACAAAAAACACCCTAAAAGCAGAATTGCCTTTCCAGCCGCCTGCCTACACGGAAAGCAGCAGCCCACGTCAAGATTCCCAGTGCCAGGACATCAAAGGAGAACAAGACACAGCCGTCAGCAATTTCCTATGATCTGTAGATACAGCATAAATCATAAGACTGCAGGGATAGCGACCTAGGACGGGTTGGCACGGGGGATACGAAGGTAAAATGAAAAAATCTGTCTGACACTGTTTACGTTTGACATCTTTGCGTCTTCTTTTATTCTCCTTCTCCCTCTTCTTCTGTTTTTTTTTTTCTTCGCCTTTCTTTTCTTTTTTCTATTTATTCTTATTCTTCTCCCTCTTCTTCTATTTATTCTTCTTCGCCTTTCTTTTCTTCTTCTATTTCTTCTTCTCCCTCCTCTTCTATTTCTTCTTCTCCTTTCTTTTCTTCTTCGTTTTCTCTTCTCCTACTTCTTCGCATTCGTATTCGTATTTCTCCTTCTCATCTCTTTCTTCTTCTGCTTTTTCTTTTTCCTTTCTTTTATTATTGTCATTATTATCATTGTCATTATTATTAGCTTATCATTCTCATCATTACCATCATTATCATCCTCATTATCGTTATCGTTATCATTATCACTATCATTATCAGTATCAGTATCATCATCATTATTTTCATCATCATCATCATCACCTTCCTTATCATTATCGTCATTAATATTATCATTTTCATTATAATCCTTACGATCTTTACTATTATTGTCATTACTTATATCATTATCTTCATCATAATCATCATTGTCATCATTATCCTCATGTAAAAAAATTAACAGAAATAAAAACAATAACAAGATCATTGATAACAACAATCTAATGTGTGTGTGCTTGTGTGTGGGTGTTTGTGCGTGCATGTGTGTGTGCTTGTGTGTGTGTATGCTTGTGTGTGTGTGCTTGCGTGTGTGTGTGCTTGTGTGTGGGTGCTTGTGTGTGTGTGTGTGTGTGTGTGTGTGTGTGTGTGTATGCTTGTGTATGTGTGCTTGTGTGCGTGTGCTTGTGTGTGTGTGTGTGCGTGCATGCGTGTGTGTGCTTGTGTGTGCGTGTATGTGTATGTCTGCATAATTACCAAGGGTAAATAACAACACATCAAAGGCATCGAGACATCAGACATCCCTTGTACAGATGTCTCGAGCCTTCCTCAGGAGACGTCGGCCTAAGCGTCCCTTTCCCTTGGGACTTCTTGAGATCCTCGGAAATCACTCGAAGATCTTGGGATTCTCTTAGAGGGTGGTAAGTAGTTTTTTTTTTTTTTTTTTTTTTTTTTTGAGGTGGGGAGGGAAGTACTGAAAAAATATGAGGGGATACGATACAGTTATTTTATGGATGATATAATTTTTTTCTCTCTCTCTTATATAGGTATATTGAAGTGAATATTTCTCATTTTTACTCTCTCTCTCTCTCTCTCTCTCTCTCTGTCTCTCTCTCTCTCTCTCTCTCTCTCTCTCTCTCTCTCTCTCTCTCTCTCTCTCTCTCTCTCTCTCTCTCTCTCTTTCTCTTCAAGGCTGACAACATGAAATGGAAAAAAGACAAGGACAGACTAACAAGCTAAAAAAATTCACATCATCCAAATACGCCATACGTGATGTTGATGCTGCCATGTGGCTTCTGCCAAAAGGTTTACACATCCCCGATTACATAATGATAAAGTCGTAACGAATATCCCGGATTAGCAAAGAAGATTATGTTATAACTTGACCTTGTTATGAATAGGTGTTGCCCAGACCATGAGGACGCAGATGAGCCAATCAGTAAATAAGGAAAACTTGTGGATTAATATTCGCGACACGATGGTTTGAGTTCGAGAAAGACGAAACGAAACTGTAAAAAAAAAAAAAAAAAAAAAAAAAAAAGAAGAAGAAGAGGGAGTGGAGTGATTTTATACAAATAAAAAACAATTGTAAAAATACGAATAAAGTTTGTATGTTTCCTGGAGGAGTATCGGAGTAAACCTGTCTATCCTCTTTATTAATGTAGATAGATAAATAAGAAATATATACATGGAGGGAGAAGTATAGAGAGAATATTGTGTCAGCTGTTATTATACTTGACAAGGTGTCAGCTGTTATTATACTTGTCACGAATATCAAATGGTGATAGGGGTGAAATGACCATTGATTAAGCACAGATTCTGTATGTTGTAGCTTGGTCGGCATTTTCCTTCTTTCTATCTCTCTCTCTCCCCCAATATGACTGACAACTTTCTTCACATCTAAGATTATTCTTTTATTATTAATAAAAATAATAATAGTAAATAAATAAATAGATAAATAAAAAAAAATAAAAAATGATGACAAAAACTCATCTGCCTGCATTACATCCTTTAACATAGCCTTTTAAATCTACAACGACTCATTACATGTCTGCCCGATGATTTCCGAACGAATTTTGCAATAAAGAAGGAACTCTTTTCTCATATCATTTCACTATCCTCCCTGCTATTGCTCATCCTCCTGTATTTCCATATTTACGAGTTGTTGTTTTGGGGGAAGGGGGGGGGGGAGGGGGAAGGTTTAGGAGTGCATCTCTAAGGCTCAAGAAAAGAAGTGATGTTCTTGGGATCTCGCGAAGAGCAATAATGTAAAAAAAAAAAACATTACATTAAATATAAGACGTTTCTTTGCTCATCTTCCTGCATTTGCTTATCTTCCTGCATTTGCATATTTAGGAGTTATGTGATGTACATAAGGATGTATTCGTATATATGGGCAGTATGGAATGGATCTAATATTATCAGTCACAAGGGAATGATTTATATTCTGTCTTTCTCTCGTTCTTCATTTCGTTCTTTCTGTCTTTCTCTCGTTCTTCCTTTCGTTCTTTCTGTCTTTCTCTCTCTCCTTTTCTCTCTTTATCCATCTCCCTCCCTCCCTCCCTCTCTCTCTCTCTCTCTCTCTCTCTCTCTCTCTCTCTCTCTCTCTCTCTCTCTCTCTCTCTCTCTCTCTCTCTCTCTCTTCTTTCTCTCTTCCTCTCTTTCTCCCTTTCTCTCTCTCTCTTTCTCTCTCTTTCTTCCATCACTTCCTCTCCGTTCTCTCCCCTCTTCCTCCCTCCCTCTCTACCTTCCCTTCTCCTCCCTCTAAATCCAATACTCTCCTGAATGTTGCAAGTTTATATTGCAAAAGTTTTCGCTGTCCTGTGCACATTATTAAACAATGTTGCTGGTTACCTCTATTATCCTTACTAAAGCCTTTTTTGTTTTGAAAGCTTCTATTATTATTGCATCTGACAATTGCATGCTGGCCTGTTGTGCCGGTTATCATGAATTTTATTATGTTTGATATTGAAAGTAGCAACAGTGACAGAGACCGTTGGAGATAGATAGGTAGATAGATAGATAGATAGATAGAGAGAGAAGAGAGAAAAAGAGAGGGAAAGAGAGAGAGAGAGAGAGGGAAAGAGAGAGAGGGAGGGAGAGAGAGAGAGAGAGAGAGAGAGAGATGAATAGATAGATAGAGAGAGAGAGACAGCAACAGACAGAAATTATTAATAGATTAAACTAAAAACTAGAAACACTCAGAGAGCTCACAGTCATGTCAACGTAAAAGGGGTAACTGATGCATTTTAAAAATTCCAGGATCCGGATCATGATCGAAATTTTGATGGCATTGACGTTGAGTTACCTTGATAACAAACAGACAAACAAACTAACTAACCAACGCTACAAAAATCATAATCTCCTTAGCGTAATATTTACCAGAAAACAACGTCTAAACTAAATTAAAAAGGAAAAAAATCTGACAAAAACAGAAAAAGAAAGAGAAAAAAGATAAACACCAAAATAAACAGAAAACTTCCACCGAACGCACAAACAAACACACATAATCCACCTTAGCGAGAACGTGGGTGTATTAAACCGCTTAACAAGCGGAACTACGAAGAAACAACTTAATCATCATTAAGGCAAGCTGGTCCATGCTTAGGTTATTGGCGTCGAGGCTCGCGTGTGGGTGTGGATGTGGGTGTGTGGGTGTGTGGGTATGTGTGGCTGAGGGTAGTTGGCTCTGGGTGTGTGTGTAGGGGGAGGGAGGGCCTGAGGGTAGTTGGCTCTGGGTGTGTGTAGGGGGAGGGGGGGGGGAATGGCTGACGGTAGTTGGCTCTGGGTGTTTTTTTTTTTTTTTGGGGGGGGGGATGGCTGAGGGTAGTTAGCTGTGGGTGTGGGGGTAGGGGGGGTGGCTGAGGGTTGTTGGCTGTGGGTGTGTGTGGGGAGGGGGATGGCTGGGGGTACTTAGCTGTGGGTGGGTAGTTGGCTGTCGGTGTGTGTGTGTGGTGGGGGGGGGGGGGGACTGAGGGTATGTGATTGTGTGTGGGTGGGTGGGGGCTGAGGGTAGTTGGCTGTCGGTGTGTGTGTGTGTGGGGGGGGGGGGGCTGAGGGTATTTGATTGTGTGTGGGTGGGTGGGGGCTGAGGGTATTGGCTGTTTGTGTGTGGGTGGGTGGGGGCTGAGGGTATTGGCTGTGGGGAGTGTGGGGTGGCTCAGGGTAGTTGGCTGTGGGTGTAGGGGGAGGGGTCTGTGTAGGTGGGCGGGTGAAGGGGCGTTTGTGTGGGTATGGATGGCTGTGAGTGGGTTGGTGTGTGAGGCAGGTGAGTAGGTGAATGGCTAGGTGTGAGTGTGGAGATGGATAGGTGTGGGTAGGTGGGTATATGGATAGGTGAATGTAGTGTATGTGCGTGCATGTTTGTGTTCGTTAGTCTCTACGCCTGATTTCAGTCAAGAGAGTGTTAACATGACTTATCATATGTCTGTATGGTTATTTTTTCTATCATTGTTATTCTTATTCTCCTCCTCCTCCTAATCTTCCTCCTCCTCTTCCTCTTCCTCTTCCTCCTCTTCCTCCCCATTTCCTCCTCCTCCTCCACTTCCGCCCCCCTCTCGTTCTCCTCCTCCTATTCCTCCCCCCTCTCCTCTTCCTCCTGCTCTTCCTCCTCCTCTTCCTCGCCCCTCTCCTCCTCCTCCTCCTTCGCCTTCTTCTCCTTCTTCATCTCCATCCTTTCTCTCTTTTCCTTTCTTTTTTCTTTCTTTCTTTTTTCTTTATAG
>NC_091562.1:32581978-32601978 GCF_042767895.1 Penaeus vannamei
AGTCTGAAGCTCATTCCTTTAGCTACGACATCCTTCTTCATCCTCCTTATTCTCCTGACCTTGCACCATCTGACTTTCACCTCTTTCCGTCCATGAAGTCATTTTTGATACTGATTCCTGAGTCACTTCATGGTTTCGGTCATAACATGTGGACTTCAACGCTGTAACAGAAAATATATCATGAGTTAAGGACTGGAAATCAATACACGATCTATAGAGATATGTATCTTTGTGTATTTGAAATTCCAGCCTCCTAAGATAAACAGACGTGGATCAGGGGAAGTCTTTAATGAGCGCTCTTCGTACTGATGTCATTATCATCGTTATCATTACATTACTGGCAACATCATCAACAACACGAATGAAAATAATGAGAAGAGGAAAAACAATAGCGATAACAGAAATAGCCATTAGAAATAATAACAGCAACATTATTAAGAGCAGCAACAGTAAATATAACGATAAAAATGAAAAAAGTATTAACAATCTTCTTCATCATTATAATTCCCTTTTTGATATAATTTTACATACATTGTCATATAAATACTTTATTTTACCTATTTATATTAACATGCCATATCAGTTATGATTTAGAAATAAACTTTGTGCTCTCTGCAGGACTAAAGGCTTTTAAAAAGATGTACATGACATATCCAAATTAATTATAAAGATCATTAAAAAGTTATAAAAAAGAGAGTTTTCTTGGAAGCGTGACAGGAACACACATTTAAGAAAAAAATAATGAAAAGCGATTTAAAAATAATAACGACTGAAAAATAGTTTTAAAATCTCTTAATGATACTGGATCTAGTATTCAAAAATTGTTATCTTACGGCACGTATCACCGCACTCCAGAGAGAGAGAAAGGGGGGGGGGCAGAGAGTGAGAGATAGAGAGAGAGAGAGGTGGGAGGGACAGAGAGAGAGAGAGAGAGAGAGAGAGAGAGAGAGAGAGAGAGAGAGACAGAGACAGAGACAGAGAGACAGAGACAGAGGCAAAGAGAGAGAGATAGAGACAGAGAGTGATAGAAAGAGAGAGAGAGAGAGAGGCAGACAGAGACTGAGTGAAAGGGAGAGAGAGACAGAGTAAACAAAACTTTTTGATTGAAAGCATTGCTAGTTGTGGGAGCTTCATCGCAACGGACATTTATAGATAAGAATAGATAGTTTACATCTCTCTCTTTAGTTCTCTCTCTACATCTATCTATCTATCTATCTGTTTATCTCTCTCTCTCTCTCTCTCTCTCTCTCCCTCTCTCTCTCTCTCATTCTATCTATCTATCTGTTTTTCTCTCTCTTTATCTATCTCTCTCTCTCACTCTCTTTCTAGCTAGCTATCTATCAGCCTCTCCCTCTCCCTCTCACCACCCTTCTCTCTCTCACTCTCCCTCTCCCTCTCCCTCTCCCTCTCCCTCTCCCTCCCCCTCCCCCTCCCCCTCCCCCTCTCCCTCATCCATCTCCCTCTCCCTCTCCCTCATCCCTCCCCCTCTCCCTCTCCCTCTCCCACTCCCTCTCCCTCCCCCTCTCCTTCTCCCTCTCCCCCCCCCTCTCCCTCTCCCTCTCCCTCTCCCTCTCTTCCTCTCCCTCCCCCTCTCCCTCTCCCTCCCTCTCCCTCCCCCTCCCCCTCATCCCTCTCCCTATCCCTCTCCCTCTCCCTCAACCTCTCCCTCCCCCTCCCCCTCTCCTTCTCCCTCTCCCTCTCCCTCCCCCTCTCCCTTCCCCTCCCCCTCATCCCTCTCCCTATCCCTCTCCCTCAGCACATGCCACACAAAACCCAGCCCGACCCCGGCATCACAAACAGCATCTGAGTCATTGCATATAGATCAGCTGATTAGCGAAACAGATAAGAGGGAGATAAAGGAGAGACAAAGCGGAATTCAATAGACTTTCCCTCTCCTTTTCCCCGATTCACTTTTTTCTTCTTTTTTTTTAGAACAACTTTGATCTTTGATGAATTCATTGTGTGTGTGTGTGAATTTCATATATATATATATATATATATATATATATATATATATATATATATATATATATATATATATATATATATATATTGTGTGTGTGTGTGTGTGTGTGAATAATATATATATGTGTGTGTGTGTGTGTGTGTGTGTGTGTGTGTGTGTGTGTGTGTGTGTGTGTGTGTGTGTGTGTGTGTGAATTATATATATATATATATATATATATATATATATATATATATATATATATATATATATATATATATATATATATATATATACACGTGTGCGTATGTCTGTGTTCTGTACACCGAGAAGGAAGATTCAAAGATATTTAAAACCGAGATTTATTTTTTTCTTTACTATATGAAAATATTACACTGTTGAATTGATATTCATAAATAACGTCAGTCCAATAACGAAACGAAACGATTGGAGAACATTGATACGTAAGGAGATTATAATAATGGAAGAAGTGGCAGAAAAACAATAATAATGATGAGAATAATGATGTTGATACTTATGCTACTGTCAATGATTGTCATGATGATGGTTAGTAACAATAATGATGATGATGATGATGTTGTTGTTGATGATGATGATGATGATGATGATGATGATGATGATGATGATGATGATGATGATGATGATGATGATGATGATGTTGTTGTTGATGATGATGATGAAATGATAATAATGATAATAACAAAGATAATAAAAATTAAAACAATAGTGATGATGATGATATTAATGATATTACTAATACTAATACGCATAATAATGATAAAACAATATCATGAAAATAATAAAAGTAACAGTCCTTATAATATTAATAGGGATAGCAGCAATGATGATTATGAAAGTGCTATGAGTAATGGTAAAAATGATAACGATAAAATAATGATAATGATGATAATAATACCAATAATAATGATAAAAGTAAGGATAATAATAATAATGACAATCATAATGATATCAATAACGATTTAAAAATAATGATAACAATGATAATAATGATAACGGTAATAATAGTAATAATGATATTTGTAAAAATGATAATAATAGTGACAATAATAATAATGATAATAATAATAATGATAATAATAACAATAACAGTGATGATAACGGTAATGATAGAAATGATGATAATAATGGTAATAATAATGATGAAAACGATAACAAAAAACAACAACAGCAATAATGGTAATCTCGAAATAAGGATAATGCTGTTAATAACAATAACGACGATAACAACAATAAAAACAATAACAGTACCACTTACTAATCATATAATAATCTTTACAGTGATAATAATAGAAATAACAAAATATAACAACAAAAAAAAGCTTGACTAGCCATGGCAAACAGAGCACAGGCAACGTGATATTTTTTTTTATTCCAAATATAGATTCGCATCGAAAACCAACATGGAAGTCGGTAAAATGACTTACGATGCAAGGGACATTTTAGAACGTTCAGTGGAAATGCTGAATACATACGTTTATGCATATATGTGTGGGAAGGAGAGAGAAAGAGAGGAAGAGAGAGGGTGAGGGAGGAAGAGGGAGAAAGAGAGAGAGAGGATGAGGGAGGGAGGGAAAGAGAGGAGGGGGGGGAGGGAGAGAGAGGAGGAGGGAGAGAGAGAAATAAATAAAGAAAGAGAGAGAGCAAGAGAGCGAGAACGAGAGAGAGAGGAGGAGCGAGAGGCAGGGAACGAGGGGGGAGGGAAAGAGAGAGAGAGACACACATATATACTGCACACACACACACACACACACATACACATGCACACACACACACACACACACACACACACACACACACACACACACACACACACACACACACACACACACACACACACACACACATATATATATATATATATATATATATATATATATATATATATATATATATATACATATATAAAAACATATAAACATTCATGTATATACACATATACAAGTAAGAATCTCCATTTTCCCGATTATGGAACACTACGATCTTCCTTTTTAACAAGAGAATCGATGTCTTTTCCCCGATAGATCATAATGAAATCCTATGGAAAAAAAAGAAAAAAAAATAGCATTATATCACATGTTTCCACGTGAGGGAAGCTTTTTTATGTAAATGTGTGTCCCAAAAATGACCCTTATCTGCAAGGAATGGCTGGGGTTTCCTTATTCTGACGGATAAGCTATGCAGGCCGAAAACGCTGCCAGTGTGTGAGTGTGAGTGAGTGAGTGAGAGTGTGTGTGTGTGTGTGTGTGTGTGCGTGTGTGTGTGCGTGTGTGTGTGTGTGTGTGTGTGTGTGTGTGTGTGTGTGTCTTTACGTGTGTGTGTGTAGAGAGACAGCTAGATATACTATTTGCTATACTAACTTGTTATGAAATGATCAACGCCGTTAAAAGAAGCCCCCCCCCCTATCCACCCCCCCTCCCAGATTTCCACCCTCTCACCCTCAACACGACTTGACGGCGCCCTCCTCCTCCGCCAGCCCCTCTTCAGCAGCCCTTCGACCCGCCCGATTCTTCACTTGTTCCAGCGAGTATCTGAGGCCAAGGAACCCGGTGAGGAGAACGAACCCGAAGAAGGCGCCGACGAGGTGTTCGTACGAAGGGTAGAAGTCCAAGGTGGAGCTGTAGACGGCGGTGAAGATGGCGCTGTCGACGAGCGGCCACAACACCTCCAAGATGGCCAACATGGAGAAGACGCGCCCGACCTCGTCTGCGTCGCATATCTAAGAGGTCGTCGTGAGTTCATGTAGAAAAAGCATGGATGGAAACGTACTGATGATACGTTATCACTCATCCCCTTTAGCAGGTGTTTATATAAAGGCAAATAACCCTCTTTACTTGTTTGGGATTTTGTGCTGTGATCGGGGTTTAATTGGGGGATATTTTTTTTTATAATAACTCCCATGAGGATACTGCAGCACGTATGATAATGATTGCAATATATGACGAAAAAGGTCAAATATTTCATGACAAACTGACAAAAGAAAAAACACGTTCTTATACCCATTATATAGGCCTATATCCAACAGTTCCTTACCTTCGACATCAGAGCTCTGATGGCAGCAGAAGTAATACCGGAAGGCATGATGGCGAAGAGGTAAATGACCCACCACTGGGACGGGGAGGTGGTCAGGCCGAGCGTGAGCAGCTTCAGGAAAATGATGAACGCCACCCCAGCTCCCATTGAACAGTCATGGACGGCCAGTTTGTGCAGCACAGGAGCCGCGAGGAGACTCATGGCCTGTTCGAGCACTTGGTTGACGGTCGAGTACAAGCTGTATTGGTTCTCGTCCCAGAGGTATACCCGACGCGTCCACAGGTAGAGGTTGTGGGGCATCGTGCTAATCTGACTCAACATTATCAACATGAGGACAATGAGGTGAGACCGGCCTCGCCCGGGCCGGCGCCTGAAGCAAACCCGAAACAGATCAACGATATTCCTCGGATCCCAGGGGCTCCCTGATGTTTTTCCTTCGCTCGAATCACCTGGGGCTTCCTTGGTGTCGTTCGCATGACCTGGGGCTTCGTTTGCATGACCTGGGGCTTCCTTGGTGTCGTTCGCATGACCTGGGGCTTCCTTGGTGTCGTTCGCATGACCTGGGGCTTCCTTGGTGTCGTTTGCATGACCTGGGGCTTCCTTGGTGCCGTTCACATGACCTGGGGCTTCCTTCCTGACATCCACGTCGCTCGAGGCTTCCTTGTTGTCGGAACTGGAGTCTTTATCTCTGATCACGAAGATGACAAGGAGGAGACACGCCACGATGATCACGAGCCCCAGACCGAAGACCCAAACATAGCCTTTGGCGGCGAAGACCCACGCCCCCAGGACCGTGCCAATCGGGCCTCCCATGTGCATGATGGAATTCATGATCGTCATGCGGACCGTGCGCGTCTTGGCGTTCGTCTTGTCCGCCATGAAGCTGTAGCAGGCCATCAGGAGCATCATCATTCCTCCGCCGAGGCTATTCAGGAAGGAGGCGAGGAGGAGGACCTGCGGAGGCCACGAGGGGAAGAGGGACTCCAGCAGGTAGATGAAGATGTAAAGCAGATCCCCGACGAAGGAGAGGACGATCAGCGCCTTCCTCCCGCGGCGGTCGCTCCACGTGGCGGTGAAGGAGATGAGCACCAGGGGAACCACCGTCGACACCACCTTCTCGTAGAAGTAGAACACGCTGTCCAACTTCTGCGTCTCCGCCTGAATGTCCCCGTGATGACCGTCGTTGAGCAAGGCGCAGTCCTCCTCGTCGTAGCCCAGAGTTATCCGGCAGAACCGATCGAGCTTCAGGTTCTCCCTCACGACCGACCGAGAGTACAGGCCGATGTAGTAGAGAAAAAGAATCGGCTCGATGGATATCTCGCCGAGGAACCCGCGGACTTTCCCGAGGGTCGTGTTGGTCTTCGACTCGCTCGCCATAGCTCGTGGTCCTCGCCCTTTCGCTGAGGGAGGAAAACGACCGTCTCTTTATATCTCTTTGGCTTATATCTGCAGCTCGATAAGGCGGTGGAGAAATGGATTCGTCGCATTATTAATTTTTTTTAGCCTATTTGCTAAATGTATTGTGCGTTCTATTTTCGTCTTACAATCATCCACGCACACTTTTGTTTCTCAGAATGATAATGCAACATTTCCTCGATAGGTTTTGAAGAATAAGTTAAGAGGTAAGGTAGTAAAGATTTTTTTTTATGTGTGAAAGGAGACGAGCGAGAGAGAGAAGAAAAGGAGAGAATGAAGTAGGGACACAAACAAACAAACGGGAAACAATACGAGAAAAGAACAAGCGCATAACAATAAAAAAAAAAAGAAAGAAGGAAAAAGAGGGAGAGAAATAGGGTAACAAGGCAAACCCCATCCCCCAATAAAAAAAAAATCAAAGGTGAACAGTGAACGAACTCAATGATCATTATCAGAAAGATAAAAAACCGGGGCTCCCACAGCGTTGACACCTGATAAGTGTGGAGAATTTTCCCACGCTGCCCTCGCTTCAACATGTGTACCTTATCTCTCGTTAAGGGTTAAACACGTGCCTTGCCTTGCTGTCTTATCTCTGGTGAAATTCAGTAAACCCTACGCATTTCGCTGTATCAGTATCATCGTCATAGTTTTTGGGAGAATTGTTAATGTTATCATCATTGCCGTCCTCTTTGTCCTCATTTTTATCTTCATTTTTATCTTCGTCATCATCATCACCGTTTTCTTTACCACACTCAACCATCCTCTGCATTACCATCAACATCATTAGTATCATCATTTGTATTATTACTGTTAGTATTATTACCGTATTATTATTTATGTTAGTATTATCATCATTGTTATTATTTTTACTACTAGTAGTAGTAGCAGTATTATTATTATTACTACTATTATTACTACACCATTATTGTTGTTATCATTATTACTATCCCAGTTATCATTATATTATTATCATTATATCATTGTCAGTGGCAATATTTTCTACTGTTATTATCACTTTCATTATTGTTGCTATTATTATCACTATTTCTATTGTTTTAATAAAAGCTATCATTATTATTTTTACTGTTGCTATTATAGTTGTTAACATTACCATTAGTGTTGTCATTATGACTGTTATCATCATTATCATTATTATTATTATCATTACTTTATTATCGTTATTATTATTATCATCATTATCATTAGTACTTCTACTAATTCCATTATCATTTTTACTATCATCATTTATCATTATTATTATTATTATTATTGTCAAGATCATTAGTATTAATATTAGTATCACTATTATTATTATTATTATCATCACCATCATCATCATAAGTATTCTTGTTATTACTATTTTCAATATAGTTATTATTATCATAATCAGTATCGTAGACATCATTATTATCGTTATTGTCATTGCTATCATATTTATTGTTCTTATGATTAAGATAATAGTATTTATCATTATTACTATTATCATTATCATTTTGAATTTTATTATTATCATTATTATCATCACTATTGTTACTACTGCTATTATCATTGTCATCATTTTTACTATCATTTTTATTATATTATTGTTACTATTATCATTATCATCATCATTATTATTATTATTATTATTATTATTATTATTATTATTTTCATTATTATCATTATCATTATTATTATCATTATTGTCATTATTATTATCATTATCATATCATTATTATTATTATCATATCATTATTATTATCATTATCATTATCATAATTATTATTATCATTTTTATCATTATTACTATTATTATTATCATTAGTATTATCTTTTTATCATTATTATAATTATTATCATTATCATCATTATTATGATAATAATGATGATAATAATAATAATGATTATAATAATAATAATAATGATAATAATAATGATAAGGATTATGATAACAATAATAATAATGATAATAACTATTGTTATCTTTCTCCTGTTTATTATCATTACTTTTATTATTATCACTATCATTATGACTGTTATTACTATTATTATTATAACATTATCACATTATTATTATCATTGCCTTTATCATTCTTAATATTATCATTATAATTATTATCATTATCCTTATAACCGTTATTGTTATAATCATTGTCATTATGATTATCATTATCATCATTATTATTATCATATATTTTTTTATAATAATCATAATTATAATAATAATAATAATAATAATACTAATAATAATAATAATAACAACAACAACAACAACAACAACAACAACAACAACAACAACAACAACAACAACAACAACAACAACAACAACAACAATAATAATAATAATAACAGTAATAATAATAATAGCAATAATCATCATCATCATCATCATCATCATCATCATCATCATAATAGCAATAATATTGATGATAGTGATAATGATAATAATAATGATAATAATAATGATAATAATAACAAGAGCAATAACAATGATAATAAATGATAATAAAGATAACAGTAATGATGATAATAAAATTAGCAATAATGACAATGTAAAACAAAAATAGGACTTCACATTTTCAAGAAACAGTTAACAAAATCATTTACTCGCTCATTAATATATATTTATCATAGTGAATAGAAATTATTAAAAGAGAAGCGGAAATCCATAACAAAGAGAAATAAATAGGGTAGGGAAAAGGAAACATCAAATAGCATAAAATATCATTATAAAATATGTTGAAGATAGCTTTCTGAGTGTCATTTTATAAAATGGTGACATGACAATTATATAATGTTAATGATAACTCTTAGTGTAGGTGTTCCCTTGGTGATATCTATTACAATTACATTACGTTTTTTTTTTTTTTTTTTTTTTTTGATAATGACACTCACTTCAATAAGCAATATCATTCATAGCCTTCATATGTTCAATTGATTCAATAATCGAGGTTTAATACAATCTGTTTATTGGAATTCATTTGATAAGCGTATTTACATAATGAAACGCTCGTAACTGTCATATTTGTATCTCAGTGAGTCTAAATATTTCATAACAAGGTGTAACTGAAGGTACGTTTTGAAGTTATGGGAATGAATCAATACATATCTCTCTCTGTTGTATGTTCGTTGTTATATTGTTGCTATTATTTCGTAAGTTCCTTTTTTTACTTTTTTATTAGACTATATTTTTCTTTCTGTTGTACTCTCTCTCTCTCAATCTCTCTCTCTCTCTCTCTCTCTCTCTCTCTCTCTCTCTCTCTCTCTCTCTCTCTCTCTCTCTCTCTCTCTCTCACTCACACACACACACACACACACACACACACACACACACACACACACACACACACACACATATCTCCGTTTCCCTTCTTCTTCTTCTTCTTCTTCTTCTTCCTTCTTCTCCTTCTCCTCCTCCTCATCATCATCATCCTTCTCCTTCTCCTTCTCCTCCCACCCCCTTCTTCTCCCTCTCCTTCTGCTCCCTCTTCCTCCTCCTTTTTCTCTTTCTCCTTCCCTTTCCCCACCCTCTGTCTCCCCAAAAGCCTTCTTCCTCTCTTCCTCTCCCCCTTTCGCTTATCTAAAGGCATAAATCCCAGATAAATGGAAAGATTCATCACAGCGTTTTTAATCAAATAATTCAAAGTGCTTGCATGGTCTAGATGGCCGGGAGGGCTTCCTGCAACAAGGCTTACATGCAATATGTCATGTGTGATAAGATATAATTGATGATTGATTTATGCTTGTTTTTTTTTTTTCTCTCTTTCTCTCTTTCTCTATTTCTCTGTCTCTCCCTTTCTCTTGCGCGCTCTCTCTCTCATTCTTGTTCTTGCTCTTTCTCTTTCTCTCTCTCTCTTTCTCTGTCTCTCACTCTCCCTTTTTCTTTCTCTTGCTCTTGCTCTTGCTTTTGCTTTTGCTCTTGCTCTTGCTCTTGCTCTTGCTCCTGCTCTCCTGTTCTCTCTCTCTCTCTCTCTCTCTCTCTCTCTCTCTCTCTCTCTCTCTCTCTCTCTCTCTCTCTCTCTCTCTCTTCCTCTTTGTCAATGCCTTTGTCTGTCTCTCTGTTTACCCATCGATATATCTATTTATACATCTTCTTTTCTGTCTATCTATCAATCTATCTATCTACTCTTGAAGGGAAAAATGGCATTTCATTTATGTTTGAAATATTACGTATCATTTTTTTTTCAATATTCTTAGTGCTAGAAGTCTGATGTTATTATAATTGTATTTACCTTCTTAACATACATAAGTTTATTCTCATTTATCTTTATTTATTTTCCACAGGCTAGGAATATATTACAAATTTATATATAGCAGACCTCATTACTTATAATGATTAAATAATGTTTCTTAAGTCTTAAGTTTATTCATTATCATTCCACAGGACATGCGAATATGATATACAATAAACAATTATCGTATTTATCATTTTAAAATCATTATAAAAATTATGTGCACACTGAATTTTTAATAATTTTTTTATATTCATTTCCTTTTTCGTTTTGAATTTTGTCAAACATTGGAATCTCGTGTTCGAAATGTGGAAAGTTCAAAATCGTATTTCCCATTACAAAATAACAATAATAATAATAATAATAATAAATAAATAAATAAAATTAAATGTATATTATTATATTTGAATAGTAAAACATTTACCTTGTTTTGAAAGGGAGGCAGATCAGCAAGTATATCTCCTCAAGTATGTACGATTTTTTTTTCTTTTTTTTTACTACATAATGTAATTTCTTAGACGCTAGTATATCACTTTCCTTGATATTCTATATTAGACTTTCTCTAAGTCTCCGAAGCACCAGTATACTTCTACATTCCATTACAGTTCCTTTCTTCTCCTGTATTGTTTATAAAATTCGATGTCAACTGTAATTTTCATGAAGTATATCGCACTTTTCTTTGTATTTATTCATTATTTCAGACTTTAAAACAGTGTCGCTTCTTTTTCTGTATTCCATATCTTCACTTTAAGTTCTTATACACCCATTTTGTCCCTAATTCATCTAATAATTTTATCGTTTTTTTTGCTAATTTCATAATGGCCTGTCGCTTTTTTTTTCCTTCCTTTCTTTCTGTTTTCTTTCTTTTTTTTCTCTTTTTTTTTACTTCACTTCACTCAGCATTCAACGTTTTTATGTGATACTCCTTTATACGATCTCTTTCATTCGTTTTTTGGTTTTCGATTTTCAGAAATTCCTCAAGGTTGCGCTTTTCACTTCGACCTTCATTGCATTTTTGTAAACACTTTTCGTTATCTTTGGTTATTATCTATGTCTTTCCTTTCCTTTGTCTCCCGTGTCCTTCCTCGGCTTCTTTCTAGCACTCAAAATTTTCGAAAGATCAAGTGATATTACTCAAATAGATCCAAATTGTGAATTTTGAGGCATGAGTGAATATTTAACACAAATTTGCATAAATACTCTCTCTCTCTCTCTCTCACACACACACACACACACACACACACACACACACACACACACACACACACACACTCACAAAGAATATGAATACATTAACTAAACCTTTTGGAAAATTACAAAATAGCAATAAAAAACCGGATTGGGCCTTTATTTCGGTGCTTTAAGGCAACCTATTCAAAAACACTAACAGCAGTGATCGACCAGTGATTGCCACCATGGCTTTACAATCACGGACAAAAGTACAGTGAGTGATTCTTCAACACCATTCTATTCTAGACAAAAAGTTACATTATATGGTCGTATGGTATAATATTCGAATCGACTGTGAAAAGAACTTGGACGAGTGTGATTCTCCCCTTTCTCCTTCCTTATTTTCACTTCAACCGTTTTGATGACTCATACATAGTAAAGGTATCATTGATGATCATAAGTATCTTGAAACTTTGAATAAACAAGGCAAAAAAATAATGAAGCATGGACACTAACGAACTTTGCACTATAGTGCATCTACTCCCGCAAAAGGATAAACTGGTAACTTAAATCCGGATTCTGGAATGCTTCGAATCGTAAGATCCCTTTTTTTTTTGCGTGACATATAATACTTTTCTTTACATATTTTTGAATTCCTTAAATTCTTTGCATTAAGACTCAATTTTAAGTAAATCGGAGTGCTACAAACTCTGGGGGCGTTGCCAGTTACTCCATTCCTGAGATATAGTTATTTACACATAACCCGCTCAGGCCCCGTCCACGTGGACGAAGTTTCCTCGAAAAGCGTCAGAAATGGAGAAACAGCGAGAAAACCTTCGTACAGGATTCCTCTTAGTGATTAGCGAAGTATCGACGGTTTGCCTGTTGTTCGTCACGGTTGGGCGGTTGGCTTTGTATGAAGGTGGTGCCAGACGCACGAATTGACATCCAGCGGCAATATTCAACGAGCTGTTAATTCTCGTGTCCTGCCATCAGTGTCAGATATGCCCAAGGAACGTTGGTCTCGAAAATAAACTGTGGAATTAATGGAGTTGTTTCCATAACGACCATGTCTCCGGGATGTAAGAAAGGTGTATAGAGACCGTGACGTACGGACTGTAGCAATTAGACAAATCACTGAGTAAATTAGCTCTGCGAAATCAGCACCGAAGGGGAATGGGTAAAGTAATTAGATCGCATAGTTGACAAAATCTGCTTCTGGCTCATTTGTCAATTCCCGCAATATTGTCACATGACTTCATAAGTCTTCTTTTCTTTGAAGCTACTCTTTATACCACATTTTCTTCTGCCCTGTCATTTTTTATACTGGCGAACATTGCTATAACAATACATAACGCGATTTTCTTCTTGTGTGTCCTACAATCCATGTTGTCGCACACCAATCATCCTGTATCAGTCACAACCAGGTTCAGACTGCCAACCAGGATAAATGCCTACGGCCAGGGCTGGAATGAAACAGAAATTCGTCTGCTAAACTGAAACAAAAGACGACAAGCGTCACTTCGGAATTTTTTCCAAAGGCCGTAGTTTTATTATTTTGTATGACTACGGGTGGTTTGATGTAAAAGAAAGGTATTAAAAACAATATAGAGATATTTTCCCATGTTCAAATACATTAAAAATTAAAATTGCTGCAGCCATCCTGGTATGAACTGATACTATGTGGTAGACAGAACGTCATCGCGGCGGGAATTTCATTCGATGTCACGTCAGCTGGATCTTCTATCTGGGCATCACCAAAGGTAGAGTCATAGTCGCATAGATTAACTCTAAAACTTCAGCCTTACAACACACTTATTATGAATAGTCATATACTTTTTTATATATATAGATTACGTTTATAGATTTAATGGCACATTTTTTTTAGTTATTTATCTAATACATTTTCTATAAAGATGCAAATGCATTTTATGTTTTGAATGCTACAATATTGTTCTATACATAACATTAAACAAGAAAGCAATAAAGGAAATCTTATAATTACCAGACTAACAGTAATCTAATATTCATCAGTTTATGATGGTTTATGGTCCAATTTTATAATTCATATCCGTTTTCTTTATCATCTAATGTTTAGAGAACGATAGAGAAGCTGCTACGGAAAAGCGGTCAGCCCTGCCTGCAACAGCCTTAGCCCACAAATTGGCAAAGTTTACTGACCAAAGCTCACCTCATGGACGTGGCCTTAGAGCAAGGTTTCCCAAGCAGGGGAGCTCATTCCAAGGGGTCTGAGAAGTATCCATCTTGAAGACAACCAATTAATCTAATCATTACTCATAATCAAGAAACAGGAAGAAAAGAGCCATTAAGTTGAAAATTCCTTTGTATAAACGTTTTAAAGATAGTTCATTAATCATTACATGTAGATATTTTATGCGAGTGATTATTTTTGTAGGGTTTATTTAAATAATCTGGAACATGTTTTTTGTCACTATGTTTGATTTTTAACATACTAGAAAATGAAAAAATATTTTCTTTGGATGATCAAATTTAGTATAAATTCACCTCCTTTATCCTTAAATAAGGACACAGTTAAATTTTCTTAGGGGTGCAGGCGTAAAAAAGGTTGAGAACCACTGCACTTCTTGAATTAGATACATATTTGACAACAAAGCATATAGTAAATAAGATATACAGATCAAGTTCGATTTTTGACTTCCATTCCTTAGTTTTGGTCTGCGAAATTAACTGCAAAATGTAAACAAACTGACGCGCCGTTAGAACACGGGTCCGATTCTTTTGAACGCTAGTATCCATTGAATTTTATTTCTTATTTTCATTAGTTTATTCAATTGTGCATTATTACATTGGATCATATAATTTGAGGCTGTTTTTCTTTTTTTTTCAAAATCATATCTATGAAACTTGTTTATCAGTCATTTAATTTGTGGTTTATTGTTCAGATGTTCATTTGATTTCTTATTCTTGCACTTGTTGATCTGTTTTAATCACAGTCTACATTTATTTCAGAATCTAATCACAGATTTTATTTGCATCAGTAATCCAATCAAAAGGTACTTACTGTTTCCTCGACGATTTCATAGTGGGTTCCAAAGTTGTGCTTTTTAATGGCGTTCATCAAATTGCTGACGATATTATCGATGGTGATAATGGTGATAATGATGATAATGATAGCGATGATGTTAATTATGTCCATGATTATGATGCTGATGGCATATTAATGATAATGATATATTGTTTTAATAATTATCATCACAGTGACAAGGATAAGAGTAATAACAATAATATCATTGCAGTTCTAGTGAAAACAGTGACTATGATGACTATAATCATAATAGCAATATGATAAATACATTCACAGAAATGAAAACATTGTATCCATAATGATATAATTATGATGACTATAACCATAAAAATATGATAATGATATTTACAAAAATGAAAAATGGTAGTAACGAAAAATTATTATTGTTAGTGAAATGGGAAGGCATGCTAGGTGAACCAGCGAAGGATTTTGCAAGTAATAAAAACCCCAAAAATAGCATTTATTAAACAAAAAGTCTCAGTCGAACGCAGTAAAATATCACATAAAAATAATAACACGACAAGGAGGATGCCCAGGAGCTTCTATCACATTCTCTCATCTTCATCATTCACTCTAACTTCCTTGAGAACGCCTTCATCCTCTCCTTCTTCATTTTCCTCCTTTTCCTTCCTATTCCTCTCATCTTCATCCACCTCATGCTCTTTCTCTTTCTCCTCTTCCTTTGTCTCCTTATTCCCCTCCTCTTCTTCCAACTCATTTTCCCCCACCTCTCCCTCCTCCAACTCCCCCTCCCACGTCTCCCTTCCCCCCTCCTTCCCCTTCTCCCTCTTTTTCTCCCCCTCCTTCTCTCTCTCCTTCTCTTCCTTCTCTCCCTCCCCCTCCTTCTCCTCCCCCTTCATCTCCTCCATCGAGATCCTTAACGCCAAGAACCCAGCGAAGACGTAGAAGGAGAATCCAGCGGCCACAAAATGCTCGTAGGAAGGGTAGTAGGCAATGGTCGCCCCGTACACGCTGGTGAAGATAAGACTGTCCACAATAGGCCAGAAGATCTCCAGGATTGCCAGCATGGAGAACACACGACCCACCTCGTCTCCGGAACATAGCTGAGGAGAGGGAATGTTATCCTTAAGAGTTGGAGTTATGATAATGGTAAGAGGGTGGGTTGTTGCTGTCCATTGCAGCATTGTAAACCAATATAACGCCAGAAGATCTCCAGGATTGCCAGCATGGAGAACACACGACCCACCTCGTCTCCGGAACATAGCTGAGGAGAGGGAATGTTATCCTTAAGAGTTGGAGTTATGAAAATCATGGTAAGAGGGTGAGTTGTCGCAGGCAACTGCATTATTATACACGTGAAAACAACATTAGGAGATCTCTAGGATTGCCAACATGGACGACACAAAATCATTCCTGAGGAAAGTAAGGATGAGAATTATGTTGGAGTTTTATGGTTATGTGTGGGAATTATGAAGTAGGGAGGTAGATGTAGGCAAGTGTAAACTGTAATTATTAGTGAATATACGTCTTATAAATAGTCATATACTATGCGTACATAATAAGCCATATAAAGAATTTTCTGATAAAAAATCATAAATCATACCTACATGATACGCCAAATAAAGGAATGTCGTATAAATAATGAAGTCAAATACAGAATCGAACACCATATCTACTTAATAAGCTAAATAAAGGACTATCTTGCAGATAATCATATACCATATCTACATAATAATCCGAATAAAGAATTATGTTGGAAATAATCAAATGCCATACCTACATAATAATAAAGAAAAAATTCAGTTCCATGAAAAAACGGTCCGACACTCATAAACGACCTTCTTGTTCCTAAGCCTTTCATTTCGCTTATAATTTGGCGGGATTTCTCTCTCCTTGTACAGCGTCATGGTAGACCTCAGGATCTATGTCTTTGTTCTGCTTCGCGCTAAGCTTCTTCTTATTTGCGTCGTCTATTCATCTGATCCCTTGTTATTAGTCTCTAAACTACTACTGTATTGCATGCATGTATTTCCGCACTCACTAATGCAGACGGACATACATGCGTGCATATTTACATGCAAAAACTCATGTAGATATGCACGTATGTATGTACGTGAGTTCTCTCTCTCTCTCTCTCTCTCTCTCTCTCTCTCTCTCTCTCTCTCTCTCTCTCTCACTCTCTCTCTCTCTCTCTCTCTCTCTCTCTCTCTCTTTCTTTCTCCCTCCAGTTATTATCTTGTCACCATAGTGTACAGACGTGCTGCGTGACCTCTCGTGACCTTGACCAGTCCTTACGGGATTTGTGTTACTTTGACATTGCTCCATTGCGCGATGATATTCATACAATCATTTGGCTTGATTGTAAAGTGATCCAAATAACATATAGTGAGCATAAAAGAAGTGAAAAAATACACACGCTCACAGATGTGCTGTGAAGACGCGTGTGTGCGGCTGTGTTTACACAGGGAGGTCAGGTCGGGCTCTGTATCTTTGGGGAACGACCCCGCCCACAAACAGGACAATGTCCACAGACACGCCCATGGAAACTGAGAGTAGATATAGTCTCCTCCGTAAAGAAGACATCAATGGCCTTCCACAGGAACCGACAAAGAAAAAGGCCTCTGTGGAAATTACGCCCCCTGGACACCTGTGCGCGCCTTTCAAACTGGACGCTAAGCTTTGAACACACGGAGACAAATAACGTTGAGTATCCCAGGCCCTAAAATTGGACCCTTATAAACAAGACAAAGGGATCAATTAAACTGAAAATTGGAAGGAAAAATATTTGTCAGGTGCAAGAAGGAACAAATTCTTGCCCATATAACAAATGCCGGTGCAGGTGGCGAAGTGCTAGAACAAGCTAAGGTCTTTTGGAAAGGGAAATGTACGAATGTCATTGCGTTCGATGTCCCGAGGGAAATCGAAACAAGAAATGGCTTTGTATAATGAACACGTCATACTTGCCAAGCACATGAAATTTAAAGGATTGATGACCCAGAAAGTCATCATAACATACGAGGGGGAGGTAATCAACAAAATTATTATAATTGTCGAGCCCGTACTCAAATCCCTGACCCCGTTTAGCTCTCATTGTTCAAAATAGGGACATGGAGTACGTGCGTGTCCACGAAACGCACCGCGGTGCCGGTATTGCGCACTTCTTCACGAAAGCTCAGTGCGCTGAAAAGATTTCCGAAGGTAAAATCAACTGACGTCAGGAGCATAATGCCAATTCTCCATTATGCGCCTACTACTCAAAGGATAGGAAATCAAATAATCAAAGAAAGCGGGCAGCCCCTCCCCCAAGATATCCTTCCCAGCCCCTTGTCTCAATGATGGGGGGGGGGGGGGTTCCCACACCTGCAGAGATTAACAGTGATGGCTCCTGCAAAGAAATCCTTGGCACCGGCCACACCAACAGCCGTAACACCAAAGCTAGCTGCAGTACCCACTCCAGCACCAGCTGTAGCATCAGCTTCAGCTCTTACTCCAGTACCAACTGCAGCACCGATACCAGCACCAGCTCCAGCTCATCCCTCCTTCACTGCAGCAGGACAAGCAAGAGTGAAACAGTGAAATGAAGGATCTTTTACAAATGTTTCTCAAGCAGATGGAGCAGATGATGTTTATGATGCAGCAACAGATGTTACAGCAATCGCAGTTCCAGTAAAGGATGTTTGTGAGCAACGGCATCCTCAACGTACAGTGGGCCTTGGAAACGGTCAAGTGATAACCGATGGTTCAAAATAATCTGCTGAAATGGCAGACCTAATATTGTTAATCCCTTTACGAGAAGACGGTATTTTTCAAATACTATTCCATCAGAAGTGATCGATGACAAATGAGACAATGACTCAAAAGCGGGAAGAGAGATTGTATTTCTGGGCAGAATCGATGGACTCCACGACTCCCAGCCCCTTGTCTTAATGATGTGGGGAATTCCCATACCTACAGAGGTTAACAGTGATGGCTCCTGCAAAGAAAGCCTTGGCACCTCGATACTCCAATCTCAATCTAAGTCCTATTTAGAATGGAAGGCTAAAACTGCCCAGACTATTCTCAGCTTCAGTGTGTGGAACAATGCTTTTATCAACATCCCAGAAGCAGCACTTACTTCACCATGGCATATATCACATGTTAATGTTCATATTGATAAATCAACAGGGCCAAAATCCGTGACTTAAATCCGTGAGTTAAAAGACCATTACTTGAAATATGTAGATGAAATTCTCCATCCCCCTCGTTGACCCCCCCACTTGTAATCAACTGTGATGCTTCTACTGACCCTCGTGGAGCAGCAGGGATTGGTGTACTAACTCCTGACATTGCTCTTCAGTAGCAGTATACCATGCCATTAAAAAAAAGGTATTGAACAGCAGCGACACCTAGCTGCCTTCTCTTGCAGCCAGGGTGCACTCTATAGACTCACAGCATTTAGTCCAGAAAACATGGTAACTATCGATACTCTTGACCAAATTGCTAGCCTGTTAGAGCAGGGTATACAAGTGTCATTATACTGGATACCTACTCATCTAGGAATATCAACATGTGACATGGTAGATCAGTTAGCAAAACTAGCACTTCCCCGTGAATACCCATATTATCCAAAACCGCTATATGTCATTCAAATAAAAAAAAAAAAAAAAAGTTATCAGCTGTCTTCGAGATTATGAGGCCCAGGTGTGGACCACCAAAAACCTGAAGAAAAGTGGACATGGTACCATCTGGCAGAAAGATAGTATTGTAGGGACCTGTGATGCTGACAAACCATATAAAGTTTATAATGGACTGTTACGTAGACAGCAGGATACGCTAACTTTCACTTTATATTATGTACAGGATGGAGATTTGGAGGTAAAGCCGGTTATGAATCACCACTGCTAAATGTACAAGGCGCATAATCTTACACATTACTGCATCCTATCGATCAAAGAGCACTGTCCAGAGACCAGCACTTATTGATTATATTAATTTTATCATTGACATTGGTCTTGTTTTCGATATGATTAGGGATATAAAAGGTATTTTTACCAACTAGATGATATGTGAATAATATAAGCATAATGGCACAGCCCTTCAAGGCACGTAGAACTAATGTTTAATTAACATCCCTTTACATAAATATAAACACATCCAGTTTGGATAGACGCTGTAGCAT
>NC_091562.1:32606978-32611978 GCF_042767895.1 Penaeus vannamei
AATGCCTCGTGGGCTGAAAATCTTAGGAAATTTAAAACGTTGCGTGAGCGCGTTGGAGTACGAGGCAGCTCTGCATGGGGGGGTTATTTTTACTTACATGTATATGTAAATTGTAACTGTCTTTATCAATTTAAGCGTTTTAATCATTTTTATCATCCGTGTTTTTTTCCGAATCGTACCCAACCCGCGCACGTGTACATCTGCTCAGGATTTCACGTTATCTGTCTTCGGGATTTATCATTGTCATTATTTCATCATCATTTTCGTTATTTCTGTCACTGACACTATTATCTTAACCAATATTACTATTCTTATGACCATTAATATCCTCATAAATATGATTATCCTTATTGGTTATTGACTAAAACGAAGGCGAAAATGACGAAAAAGAGTTAATGATTCGAACAAAATGTGTTAGATAAAGATTGTACAGCACTTTAGGGTAGCATGGTAGTGAAAGGAGTAAGGAGGGGGAGTAAATGGGACGAAAGGGGGAAGGGGTTAAGGGCCACTGGCGATTAGATCAAATGAAGGGCACCTATCCGTTTATGGAAGGGAAAAAAGTTCGGAAAAAGTGGGAGATTCCTTGAGGATGTCTAACAGGTTGGGGGAAGAGAGGACGAGGGAGGAAAAGGCAGAGACACGGGCTGTAGTAAGCCGTGGGCAGGACAGCAGAATGTGCGGGAAAGAGGAACCATTAGGAAGTTGTCAACGAGTAATAGGTGCCGGAGAAATAAGAGAAGAACGGAATGGAGAGAGGATGAGAAGAAGAGAATACGGAAGGGGTCAGGGGAAGAAGGTGGAGGATAAGGCAGAACGCCAAGAGGGGAAGAACCCGGAGAAGGACACTTGTGACAAAAGGGGGTCACGTCAGCATCCAGGAGGAAGCAGAAGGAATGATGGGGAGAGGATGGGGTGGCGGTGACGATGGAGAAGGGGAGGATGGGGCGTCCCGAGAGAAAGTGGGAGGAGGAAGCGTTGGGGGAACATGCAGAGGATGAGGATGGATGGCAATCACTCTGAGTGTCGAGGGAGTGGGAGGAGAGAGACTGGAGGGTGGACGAGGGAGAGGAGTGCTCTCTTGGGTTTAGGAAGTTTTTGGAAGGGCGCGGCGTGGGAAGGTCTGGGGAACTAAGTTTTCTTGCGAGGAGGAGAAGAGGTGACAGACGTCCGAGGAGCAGAGGAGGACGTGGGTGTACGAGAAAATGTAATAGGAGAAGATGGAGTGGAGCGTTTAGACTGCCTGGTGCGACAAGTAAAGTGAGAAGAAAGAAGTTCAGGGACCGGGGAAGTGGTAGAGATTGGAGTATCTGGATTTAGAAAGGCAAAAAGAACTCGACTGGGAAAGAGAGGGATACAGCTGGGATGCTAAGGGGTAAGGGGAAGAGATAATGGGGGAGATGCCGAGACGTCTTGGAAAGAAGGGAGGGGATGGAGCGGACAACGTTAGGGTAAGGAGCGAGAGAAAAATCTCGTGCGAGCTCAAGTTTTAATCTGAGAACTTCCACCTCAGACTCGAACTTGTAGGTTGGGCAGCCTCCAGAAAGTGCATTCACAGAATCCATCGCAATGGACAAGTGTACGTGATTGTGCAATCTGAACTGCCATAAAAATGCAGCGACAGAGTTCGGCAGGGTGGCCAAGACGCCAATACTCCTGACCTTGGCGGGGAAGGGGTCGATATGGTCGGACAGGGTTTGTCAGCAGAGTCAGTCAGGGTAAAGAATGCACGAGATTATGACTCAGATATGACTGTGACAAGGCGTGAACGGTCGGATTGGCTGCAGAAGGAAACTTTGTCTCCTATTTTGAGACATATTAAGAGGAGGGCACTGCCAGGGGTAATCACGAAGAATTGATCTCATTCGGATATACTAAACTAAACTAAAAATAATAATAATCATAAATAAATAATAAGTAAATAAAAATGATTGCTGAGGTGGAAGCAGCATAGAGGCGAGAAGGCGAGGAAGAGGGAGTGGTGTAGAGAAGACAATAAAGATGAAGAATAGTAACAGAGGAATAGGAGCTAGAATAATGATGGTTATTATGATGCTGCTGTAAGGATGGTGATGATGATGATGACAATGATGGCGATTATGACAGAAATTATGACAATGTCAATGGCAAGGATGATACTGATACTCACAAGAATGGTGATGACGATGATGATAATAATGATGACTTCTATGATAATGATAAGGCTGATATTGATGATGTGACGATGATAGTGATGATTACTAAAATAATGATAATGCTGATGATGATGGTAAGATAAACAAACAGATATTGATATACTAATACATTCAACGCCACAGAATAACAATTCACACTATACACAATACCAAATAAGAGCACAAGCACATACACAAACACAAGCCTAAAACAAACACAATAACAGAGATACAAAAAATAAACAAACATAAACTGCTCTAAATAAACACAACCGTAAACGAACACACGCTTGCGCAAGCAAACATACAAAACAAATGAACATACACCGTTCTAAATTAAACACAAACAAACACACGCGCTAACCCCCCCCCCCAAAAAAAAAAAACATACACGCACTAGCCCAAACAAAAACACAAAACAAACACATACATATACGCACTAACCCAAACACACACACTGCTCTAAAACAGACACACACATACACTAACCCACACAAACACACACTGCTCTGAAACAGACACACACATACACTAACCCAAACAAACACACAAAACAAACACACACACACGCTAACCCAAACAAACACACAAAACAAACACACACACAACATCCCAGAAAACCAGGCACCAAGCAAGGCTGACGATAGAATAGGCCTAAAACCTATTTTGCCAATTTCCCCTTCCTCTTCTACCACTTTGAGCGTGAGATGAGAGGCTGAGCATCTTATCTCGTGGGAAGAGGCTGTTTTGCATCTTTATTTTTTATTCTTTTATTTTTTATTTTTCATATTGTTGATTGGAGGATTGTTGTTGTTGTTGTTTTAGAATTTGTTATGATGAGTGTAGTGGTGCTACTAGTAGTAGAAATAGTAGTAGTAGAAATTGTAGTAGTAGAAGTTGTGGTACTAGTAGTAGTAGTAGAAGTTGTAGTAGAAGAAGTAGTAATAGTAGAAGTAGTAGTAGAAGAAGTAGTAGTGGTAGTAGTAGAAGAAGTAGTAATAATAGTAGAAGTAGTAGTAGTAGAAGTAGTAGTAGTAGAAGTTGTAGTAGTAGTAGAAGTAGTAGTAGAAGAAGTAGTAGTAGTAGTAAAAGTAGTATTAGAAGTAGTAGTAGTAGTAGCAGTAGAAGTAGTAGTAGTAATAGTAGAATTAGTAGTAGCAGTAGTAGTAGTAGAAGTAGAAGTAGAAGTAACAGTAGAAGTAGTAGTAGTAGTAGTAGTAGTAGAAGTAGAAGTAGTAGTAGAAGAATTAGTAGTAGTAGGAGTAGAAGTAGTAGTAGTAGTAGTAGTAGTAGTAGTAGTAGTAGTAGTAGTAGTAGTAGTAGTAGTAGAAGTAGCAGTAGAAGAAGTTGTAGTAGTAGTAGTAGCAGCAGAATAAATGATAGTAGAAGTAGTAGTAAAAGAAATAATAGTAGTAGTTGTTGTAAAATCATAATTGACAATAATAATCGAATAGCAATAGCAGTAACAACAGTACTTATAGTAGCATTAGCTATTGTAAAATCAACATTAGAAGCAGTAGTAGTAGCAGAAGAGGAAATAGTAGTAGTAGTAGTTGTGACATTATATCCAGAAGTAATAGTAGTAGAAGAAATAGTAGAAATAGTAGTTGTTGTTGTTGTTATAGCCGCGCCATCGTCTTTATCACAACGGATGGGAAACCGATGACAATATATTTGCATATTTGCACAATAGGGTCCGACTCTGACTTCAAATTATGCAGACGTCTTGCTTTAGAGCAGAAGGGTCTGCACAACACCACAGACAAGCACGCACTTTCCCCATATTTTCCCATCCTTAAAATGCCAAACTGACTGGCAGAAACTGTCTCGTTATATATATAAACAAACGGACAGAAACCTATTTTTTTATTATATAGAAACAAACAGACAGGTGGATAGAAACCGATTGTATCGCTTAATATATACACACAGACAGACAAAAGCACCCTGCCCCACTTTGTATAAACAAATTGATAGGCAAAACACCTTTCTCACACTATGTGTAAACAAACTGACAGACAGTCACGCAAATTCCTACTATTTCACTATATATAAACAAACAGACAGAGAGACAGGTAAACACACGTCTCTCCCGCTATATATAAACAAACAAACATAAGGACAGGCAGACCCTTCCTCATATTCGCTATATATAAACAAACAAACAAACACAAAGACAAGACCCTTCCTCTGATTCGCTATATATAAACAAACAGACAGGCAAAAAAAAATTGTCACGCTATATTCAAACAAACAGACAGACAAAACACATACAGTCCTTGTTTCTCCTTAGTTTACCCTAAAGGCTGCACTGAACCTCGATAGGGCAGATGAACCCTTCCTGGGAACTTACCCATGGGAAAATACCGCGTTATTTTCCAAGAGAAGTGATCTCTGCTAACTCTAGAGCTGAATGCCCAAGGAGATAAATTTACTGGCTGAAGGTTATTCTTGTTCTCTGTTCTGTGTTCTCTTTCTCGTTCTCTTTTCCCTTCTTTCTCTTTCTTTCTGAGTTTTTCTCTTTCTCTTACTCTTTCACTTTCTCTTCCTCTCACTCTTTCTCTTTCTCTCCCACTCTCTATTTCTCTCCCACTCTCTCTTTCTGTCCCACTCTCTTTCTCTCACCCTCTCTTGCACTCACACTCTGTCTTTCTCTCCCACTCTCTCTTTCCCTCCCACTCTCTCTTTCTCTCCCATTCTCTCTTTCTCTCCCACTATCTTTCTCTCCCACTCTCTCTTTCTCTCCCACACTCTCTTTCTCTCCCACACTCTCTTTCCCTCCCACTCTCTCTTTCTCTCCCCCTCTCTCTTTCTCTCCTCTCTCTT
>NC_091562.1:32641978-32651978 GCF_042767895.1 Penaeus vannamei
ATGAAACATTTTTCTTATGTTCATATCTTCTATAAGTTCACAAGTTTGCTCAACTTCTAAAGAACCAATGAGATTAGGCCCCAAATACTACATAATGGGAGACTTACGCTGAACAGAATACCAACTTGGCGAAGTTCTTCCACTTGTACAATCCCAAGATTAGAAACTTTGTAATGAACTCCATTCAGACTAAGCTTATCTTCGATTATTTTTCAACCTTTATAGAAAAGTGGACGAAGTTAAGCTATTCAGTTAGAAATAAGAAAAAGATACATACATGCTTTATATATATATATATATATATATATATATATATATATATATATATATATATATATATATATATATATATATATATATATAAGAAATAGTGCTTGACACGCACAAGCATACACACGTACATATGTATGTGTGTCTATGTATGTATGTACACACCCACACATACACACATGTATACATATATACACAAATATATAAACGCATATTCATACACACACATACACAAACACACATGTATACAAACGCATACATACATATAAGCACGCACACACACGCACAAATATTTACACATATATATTTACACTTACACACACACACAAACACACACACACGCACGCACGCACACGCATACACACACACATACACACCCACACACACATACATACACGCACACACGCACACGCACACGCACACACCACACACACACACACACACACACACACACACACACACACACACACACACACATATATATATATATATATATATATATATATATATATATATATATATATATATATGTATATATATATATATACATACACCACATGTAACGCTCGTTTTATCCCTATTATTAAAAACTCTTACCTACCCTTATTACGAGATGCTATCATCCCTTGCCTCGCTACAATCACTTAATTTCCTTACTTATACAAGTTAACACAAGTACACCATCCACATTCAAATGTCAACACCCAGCACCTAATGAAACCGACATCCCTCAACCCCTCCGCTTCGTGACATCTCTGCTTACACGCGCATTTTCTCGCTCTTTCGTAAGCCTCCCGATGTCACGCGAGCCCTTGTCAATACCCGAAAAAAAACTGTGTAAAAGGGGGTCACCAGCGAGCGACAGATAGACGGGCCACAGCAACCTGGTCGGACCGAAGCTCTGTCCACCTGCTGTATCTCTCTCCCGTCAATACACTTGCTCTAAGTTATTCGAGATGTCTGCTGATCCTTCACCGCTACCAAGGGAGCCTGTGTCTGCCAGACGCCATTGTATGCACTCTGCTTGTACTTCCGGCCACGTTACAATGTATATATGCACATACACATACATACATATATGTGTATACATACATACATGCATACATACACATTTACACACGCACACACACACACACATACACGTACACTAACATATACACACACATATATAAATGAAAATGTACACACACACACACACACACACACACACACACACACACACACACACACACACACACACACACACACACACGTATAGATAGATAGATAGATGCATGCATGCATAAACACACACACACATTTGTATACATATATATGTATATTTGCAACATTGCTACAAATTTAGCACGTGATTGATAAACACTTTTACGAAGTTATGGTTTCAGATAATGCAGTCCCGATGTATGCAAATTTAATTGTTTCCATGCATAAAACACATTGGTCTAAAGTTCAACATAGTCTTGGAAATATGAAATCGGAATTGGGGCTGTTAGCTTCATTTGGTAACTAGATAGAATTTTTTGTTCCTTAAATTACCAAGTTATAGTGTCAAGTTGAAGTATTAAGTATGATTTATTATTAATAAAAATCCATCTCGTTTTATGTATTCATCAATAATTAGAAAAATAATATATTTTTAGAAATTGCTTTCAACATCAGACAAGTGACCTCATTTTAAAAAGAAACCTTTTTTCTCTCCTCTTTTATTTTTATTTTCTGTTTTATCTTATTTATTTCATAATATCTTTTTGTGTGTGGGGGGGGGAAGAGGTTGTTTGCGAAATTATACTGATGCATTTTTATATGTTCAAAACGTAAAAAAAAAATGTTATAACTAGCATTATTGTTACTATTATTATTGATGATGTTGCTGTTATTGTTCTCGTTATTTTTGTTTTTATTATTATCACTGTCATCGATTTTATTAATTACTACTACTAATACTAGTATCTATTCTATATTTCCTAAGTTTGACTTCGGCAGCTTTTCCTCAGCAATACCTTTTCTGATGGTATGAGTTGTTAGATACGTGATTCATTATCAAAGTAATCGTTAGTTCTATATAGTTCATAGTAGTGAAACCAGCGGGGATACTGATAATCTATGAATAAAGATAATCGTGATATTGGTAATATGATCTGTGTCAAATATTTTTTTGTTCCAGGTTATTACGACTTGTGACGCATTTAACCCCAATGGTCAAGAAAAGCTAAACGCGGTATTAATATCATTATTTATGAACGGTATGATCATCGCCGTCGCTTTGTTGTCAATATAAACTATAGTAATAGCCATAATAACCGTAATGGAAATGCGAAATTAACGACTAACGTAGCATAACAAAAAACATTTCCAGATTTTACTTTTGTTAGCGTAATATTTTGTTTTATGTGACCTTTTTCTTATCTGTTGCTACATTACCTTTTGTAACTTATTCGTATTTTTTTTTTAGAGAATGTATTTTACATAAACTTTTGATAACTATTGTCATAATGTCCCTTCCAATCTATCCCTACGTTAGGTTTTATATTTTGTAATTGCAAATTTTCCTTTAAGACATCGCTGTATTTTATTCGTTCCGATTTGGAATAAATTTTTCGTCATCTATTTTTTTGCTATTCATATGTCTAGGATAGTCATGGTATTGATGGTTAGTCATTAAAAGTATCATGTTACCATCGTTATCGTTGTCGGCATGAATACACGTCATTATAAATATACTTCTGTCCGTATAACTCGTTTAAGTACTGGGTTTTATGTAAAGTCCTCAGTCACAGTATATGAATACCGAACAGCGGGCAAGATTGGTATTGTTAAAAAACACTAAGTAAATTTTGATAACTTAGTAAAAGAAATAAACTCTCCGTGGATCCAAATATTAGTTATTTTTAAAATGGAAAAAATTGTAATATCTAGAATCCTACGTGCGACAGGAAACCTTAGTAGATGCATTCGTAAAACTGACATCGAGTAAGCTACCAAATCAAAAATATACATGCTAAAAATCTAATTCATAATCAGTTAAAGAAACAAGTACAAAGCATTATTATTAAAAGAAATGAGGGTTATGGGAAGAAACGGAAAAGAAGATAAAAGGAGAGATAGAAGTAAATGCAGAATATCCCCTTAATTAACTTTACCATCATCGAGAAGGTACAAATTATTAGGGTAAGCGATTCTTTCTTTCCAACAGTGGGAAATATTAACTGCTATGTCCTGTTTTCCAGTTTGTAATCTTAACCAACATTGCAAACACAGTCTAATAGTTGATAGTCTGAATTATCATTATTTGCTTGCTGTGATTGTGACATGGTGTCTGTTGATTGTGATTATAGTGATAATGGTAATAGTAATAATGAAATGGCAAGAGCTACATTTCTGGCATCGACAATAATGACAAAAGTAATGATAATATCAATAATATTTAATGATAATGACTTTAGAAATGATAAAATCATCATCAAACACGATTCAGATACTACCGACGCTAACAGAACGACATTAGTGCGAACACCAACAGCGATAACAAGACAACCAGCATCAACCGCGAAAAAAACACAAACTCTCCTTCAGTGAAGCCATAAGCCGCCACTACCCTTCAGCCTGCAGCCTGAATCGGAATTTCAGCGTTAAGTGCCTCTCCAAGGGCTATTACCCACGCAGACGAGGCTACATGCGGAGGCTTGCTAGCGGCGGGTCTCTGGAGCCTTTTGCCATTGCTCGTTTCTCTCTCTCTCTCTCTCTCTCTCTCTCTCTCTCTCTCTCTCTCTCTCTCTCTCTCTCTCTCTCTCTCTCTCTCTCTCTCTCTCTCTCTCTCTCTCTCTCTCGTTTGCGGTCATTATGCACATTTTTGTGGTGAGAAATGTGTATTTTTAGAAGTATGGGGTATGGGTGGGGGTGTAAGGATGATGTTATTTTATTTCTTGTATAACTGCATTTGCTATTTATGTGCTTGATCATAGTATTATACATAAAAGTACTATTGCTTCCACTTTGTTTTGACATTCTACCTCCCCCCCCCCCACACGCACACATCCCTACCTAAACCTAAGACATTTGACAGAGAACTTATTACAATAACATTAAGTACTTGCCATGAATCAGTGATAGTAAGAATGAAATTAAATGTTTTTTTCTTTCTTTTTACATTTATCAACGTGCAGATTTTAAATAAAAAATAAATGACGATAATCTATTGTTTTTAATTTGATTTCGAACCTTCCTTCCCTATTTATAAGTTCGGGTGTGGGTGGGGTGCCGGTGCGTGTGTGTTTCCCCTGGTTTTCAACTGGTAAAATCATTGTTGGATCGTTATAGGGAAAGAAATATTACTAGAGATCCGGTAAAAATCTCAAATTTGCTTTAGTGAATGTAGGCTTGTAGTAGATTTACGAAATGTAATACATGTTTCATATTTGTTATGCAATCTCGTATTTCGTTAATGTATTCATTTCTCCAAGCGGACGGCCCCCATAAGTAACTGCTGAAGACTGGCGGATTTATTTTCTAATAGAGTAACCAGTTGACTGACTGAAAGATATGACCAATAAAGTTTCAAGCCCTGGACAAAAATAGGTTTCTGGTGTCATTATTTAGTGTCCAGCCTTCCTTTTCCTCCGTTAGTCTCTTGTGATTCTCGCGAGGCTCCCAACCCTTTAACCTAAACACATTTGTCTGGGGAGGGAGAAAGTGGAAGACAGAAAAGAAAAATACAAATATATAGAGAGAGGAGGAAGGGAAATACGAAGGGAGAGAGCGAGACAAGCATAATTAACATTTTCTCGTATCTTTCATCATCCAGTCACTTCATGTTCTCCCCATCTTGTTTAACATACCATGAACCGTATTCATGTTGACAAATGTAGAAAAGTTATGAATGAGAATGAATATATTCACAATACGTAATACATATATCTCTGACGAAGATATAATCGAAATCGGTCAAATACATCTCTTGTATTGTAAAGATATTCTTTCTCTTTCATACCTTGTCTACATTAACGTACCATGTACACTAGCAAGATGTTATACTCAGTCAGTGTCCAGTACCGTTTACACAAAGATTTTTACGAGGGCAGTTTTACCAAAATCCAGTTTAATTTCACGTATACTGGTACCATTCCAATGATTTTATGAATGTGTTGGCCGTATATGACAGCCACGCGGGGAATGTGGTTTATGTGACTGTTGATATGATTCGGCCAGCGTTCGTTATTAATCGGAAACCGAAATTTGAATATTGTACGGGGCAAATGCAATCATTTCACCCTCAAAAATCTTTCATGAGGGTTCTGTACCGGCAAACGTTTTTATTTATTTATTATTTTTTTCCAGCCGTGTGGAAGCTAACGAAGTTCTATATTTGCCTGTCCATAAATAAAATTCACAAACATAGAAAAATCAACGTGTTTGGTCCGGCATTGATATAGCTTGGGTCTGACCCTCCCTCCCTCCCCTGCCACCTCACCCTGCAGTCCCCATTTTAGAGCATTTCATTGTATATACATTAATTTAGGTTATATTTCCCGGCTTAACAAATAGTCTCGCTTCGAACCATGAGCCGTGTCAACATTTATTTATTCATTTTTACTCATTTTTTTCTTTATTTATTTATTTACTAATTAACGTCTTGACGGTTGTTAGCTGAGGAAGGTAAAATATCTAGATTACAGATGAATAGGTGATAATCTTTAGATTGCTTGTCTTTTTTGTGAAATTGGTCCGGAAGACTGTTACTTGGTTTAGCTTTCCTTTATTCGAGTATATACATATATTTATATACACACGAATATACGGAATGCTTTTTCGCTCGTTTATTTCTTTAGCTCAGCATAGCGAAAAAGCTCCCCGCCATATCTGCATGCTTTCCTGCTCTTCCCTTCCTTGATTTCCTTCCCAGTTCATCGCGATTCCTCCACACGCACGAGAGGAAACGCCACGTCATTCACGGGTTACAATTGCTCGCTCCTTCTCCCTGTGTATTCTACGGAGATTTTCGATTGTTAGGAAGACGTCGGGTTCTGCTTTTGCTTCTGTTCCTCCTCCCGTCTGCGTCATTTTCTATCTCTTTTTCTCTCATTCTAATCCCATTTCGATAAGAACGTTAATCAATTTAATAGGTATGGTAAATCCTATTTAGCTGAAGCAGTATAAATGCTGCTGACTGGACTGTTTGTGTTAAATCTTGCAAATAATAATGATAATGATTCTTTCAGAATAATTTTCCTCTATCTCTCTCTCTCTCTCTCTCTCTCTCTCTCTCTCTCTCTCTCTTTCTCTCTCTCTCTCTCTCTCTCTCTCTCTCTCTCTCTCTCTCTCCTTCCGTCCTTCCGTCCTTCCTTCACTCCCTGTCTCCCACTTTTTCACTCTCTCCCACTCCTTCACTCTCTCCCACTCCTTCACTCTCTCCCACTCCTTCACTCTCTCCCACTCCTTCACTCTCTCCCACTCCTTCACTCTCTCCCACTCCTTCACTCTCTCCCACTCCTTCACTCTCTCCCACTCCTTCACTCTCCTTCTCTCTCTAACCCTTACTCCAAAGCCTTCCTCTCCCTACCCCCCTTTGTCTGCATCTCCTTCGTCCCTTGACAAGCTCTTCACAATTACCTTCTCGCCGTTCCTACGACAAGCCCTGCTATAGCTATCTCTCCCCTCACCTTCCTTCTTCGAGGTCCTACGCATCCTTCCCTCCTTCGATTTCATAGCCAGATGCAGTTGGACGGCGGTGGGCTGTTGGATATGAGGACGAGAGGCGAATGTTGGGTCTTCTCCGGGCGGTCGCTGGCTGGGTAACTGTCCGCGAAGGCAATGGAGGGATTGGTTGTCGCGGAGGTGACGGTAGTGGGTCGTTTAGCGTCCGAATCTATAACATGTGTTCGTGCTTCGCTGTTTTCCCGTTTTTGTTAGTTATTCTTAGTTGTATGTTCAAGTTTTGGAAGTTGTATTTTGCAAGAAAAATGGCAATAATATTGGTGATAATATTATCATTATCATTATTACTATTATCATCATTATCATCATCATTATTGCCATTACCATTATTATTATCATGTCAATGGTAATAATATTGATGATAATATTAATTGTAATGATAATGATAGTAATTTTGTTAATGATAATCGTATCCTCTTTGATATCATTGTAATTATCTTTATTACCATTATCATCATAATCATCATGATTATTCAAATATCACTCGCCATAGTGGCCGATTGGGTTAATTGTTCTTATAACCATTGTTATTATTATTGCAATTAATATTATTGTTGTTTTTGTCTTTGTTGTTTAATTCTATTATACAGCTTATTTTATATCCTGTACTGTATGCACATTCGTACTTGTCTGACAGAAAGACGTGATAACGTTAAAATTCAGATATTTTTCTTTTACCTTCTAGTTACTGGAAAATATGCTGAATTGCGTAGAAATGAGATCGTCGATTTTTTTAATACAATAAAAATCTATAAACATATGTATGAGTATAAATGTAAAAGTATACATATGTTGTGTGTACGTGTACATATGAGTGTTTCTGTGTGAATGTGTGTGTGTATATATATATATATATATATATATATATATATATATATATATATATGAGTGTTTCTGCGTGAGTGCTTAGAGATGTGTAACCTAGCTTTATCCTAAGCCAGTGACCGGCAGGGAGTATCTGCAGGAATCCCGTGGGCCGCCATCCGCCTCCGAGACGCGGGGGTGAATGACGGATCGACCGCTCCCCCCCCCCCCCCCACTTCCACCCCAGCCTGGACCCCCCCAAGGAACCAAGGAATGTTTAACAGCCTTTTTCTTGCCATGATATTGGGTTTGGACCAGCAGTTGGAACGTGGGCGTGTTACACATGGACCGTCGTGGAAATTTCAAGAATCCCCAAAATTGCGAGTCCTATCTCCATTCGGCCATGGCGGCCGTTTAATGAAAAGGCGGATTGGATTTTTGAACTGCTGATCGGCCTCGGCATGGATGAGTGTGTGTGTGTGTGTGTGTCGTGTGTATGCGTGTGTATTCTTATGTGTGTGTGTCCGCGGTTACGAGTGTGTGTGTGTGTGTGTGTGTATATATATATATATATATATATATATATATATATATATACATATATATGTATATATAAATATATATATTTACATTGACCTAGTGTGTGTGTTTGTTCATATGTATGTGTGTGTATGTATGTGTCGGTGTGTATGTATGCATGTGTCCGCGTGTGTGGGTGTCTGTACGATGTCCTCGTGTGAGTGAGTGTGTGTTGTGTGGTCTCTATGATGGGCCAAGGGCGTCTTCTGTACGTACCATAAAGGTTTATCCAGTATTAAAGTTAAATCCAGATCTCTAGTGAGCATATGCAATGGCAGCGTCCGCGATCAACTTTTATTGCACCTCTGGATTAACCTTTAAGCTCAAAATTAAATCCTGAACATGCTCAGAACGAGCTAGTTAATCCTACCAATCATGTATTGATGACAACGCCTTCAACTCCATAGAAAAGATGGAGTTGAGTTACCATTAATGTTTTTATAGGTAATGATAAAACACATTCTGATATTTTCATGTTAAAGATGTATATGAAAATCCATCAACATATATTCTAAGAAGTTGTGAGGTACTCAAGCTGCAGTTATAACCCTCAACACTGAAAAATAAAACGAAAAGAAAATCCCAGAGAGAATTCTAGAGTTGACGAATGGGAATGGCTAGATCAGTATCAACTCGAGGAGGTGCCATGGCGTCTGATTTTGATGACGTCTCAAAAGTTGCGATTCTGTTTTTGGGAAAAAAAAACACATGGATTTTATTATTCATTTTGGTCTTTTCATTGTTTAAAAAAAAGTAGGAAAATAATTATTTTAATGGTTATATTTTCATTGAAAAATCATCTAAACAGCCCTGTAGATGAGAAGAATGGGCGACAATGTTCATGCATGAATGATTTTTCGAGTAGAATTTCTCGCAGTGGGAGTCAAGCCAAAGGCCTGTATTTTTTACTCCGCATAAAGGAATTAAGTATACCCACTTTAATTCCTCCACGCACTCAATAAACAAATGAAAGGAATTTATTTAATGTGTAGGATACATTCTTACGTCTGGCAATGTGTCTTACATCTGTACAAACTCTGCGGATTAAACTTTAATCGGGATTTAATCTTTATGACGCGTGCAGAAGACGCCCTAAAATACACCATTAGTAAATATTTCTTAAAAATCTGCTAATAACTTTATCCTTCTAGAAGCACTCAAAGAGCACATACCTCCAACAAGGTACTAAGGGTAGCTGATGCAATAATTAAACCAATTTCTGGACCCGAATCACAACCAAAATTTAATGGCATCTAAGTTGGGCTAAGACACGCCCTTAGTAAAAAAAAAATCATCTGTTCATAACAAACAAACTACCCAACGCTACCAAAACCATAACCTCACTGGTGGAGGTAATGATGATGATAATGATAGTGATAATGATAGAGATAATGATAATGATAATGTGATGATGATATAAATGATAACAGTGGAAATAATAGCATTGTTTATAATGATAATACTACTCATAATAACAATGATAATAATGGTCTACGCATAATAACAATAGGACTAGTAACAACACTGCTACTAATAACGATGATAATGATGATGAAAATGATAATAATTCTAGTAAGAATGGTAACGAAAATAATCATATTAATGATAAAACAATAATGATAATGATGATAATAAT
>NC_091562.1:32659478-32661978 GCF_042767895.1 Penaeus vannamei
GACCTATTGAAATAAGTTTAAATCTTTAATTAAGTAAAGGGTAATCGAACACAGTCCATTTGAATGAAGACAAGAACGGTATTGAATGAGCTACAGTGTCTCAATTAAATATTTGTCATTTAATACATATTTAAATTATAGCCTCTGTTTATACTTTAAATGGAGATATCCGTTCAAGTGTGGGTGTGGTGGGTGGGTGAGTGAGTGAGTGGGTAAGTGAGTGAGTGAGTGAGTGTGAGAGCGTGAGAGTGTGTGTGTGTGTGTGTGTGTGTGTGTGTGTGTGTGTGTGTGTGTGTGTGTGTGTGTGTGTGTGTGTGTGTGTGTGTGTGTGTGTGTGTTACTCAACGCAGCACGACCTCTACACTTAATTAATTCCTGCATCATGAAATAAGGTTAATACGTTTTATTATTCGTTCTATTTACCTTCAACTATAGCAGAAGAAAGATCTTTTCTTCTGTTGGGAAAAACGTCCTGTGACATAAACGAGACCTTTCTGATTGTAAAAATAAATAGATAAATAAGTAATTTAAAAAATATAATAGTTAGGGCATAATATTAATATACCCTATTTACTGATGAGTAAATACAGCTAATCCTTAAAGTTTTATTTTCCAGTCATGTTAAATAACCAAAGCTTTATGTGAGTGAATTGTTGCCGTAAACCGATTGTAATATTTGTTTCTTTTTGTGTTCAAAGGGAAATCTATTCTAAATCTTTTGATATTCCAATAGATTTTGTTAAATAGATAATGCACTATAATTCGCTAATCTGGCTGTATTATATCATATCGAAGTAAAGAAAAAAATGTAGTTGGCTTCACTGAGTTCACTGTATTAGGTAATTCCGAACTTGGCATATCATTTATGCAACAATAAAACAGTTAATCAAAATAACGATGCAGAATATTTCTTCCTAGTGCCCTAAAAGTAACGGTAAGGGTAACTTGGTACTTTTCCAAGGCAGGAACGAATTAAGTAATTCAGTTACATTTTTTTTTAAACAAGCAACAGTAATGGGAACGGATTACTTTTAAAATTGTAATACACTTACCACTGGTTAAGGGCAAATACATTAGAAGAAGGTAAAACTTGCATATAAAGTCAAGCGAAAAATATACACGTAAGGTCAAACACAAAAGAAATTTACATGCAAGGTCAAGAAAGGTCAAACTATGCATTAAGAATTTCGGGCTGGTAAAATGGGCAGACCTTACTGGTTAATTACATGGCTGACTGGAGTTATCTGCTCTTACGGTCATGTATCTCCTTAAGTTGTTTATTAGCAAGCCAGTTGACAATTATTTTAATGGTAGGAACAAGATATTCTTAAATGTAGTCATTGTCTTAACCATTATAGACAATAGACCCACATGAGAAAAAACTTGTAGATGTTCAACAACTACATCAATAAACAACAATGATAATGATAGCAGTAGTGACAATGATAATGATATTAACAATAATAACGATGATAATGATGATAATGACAATTATAATCAGAAGAATAAGAATATTTACAATAATAACAATGACGATAATAACGATAATAATAATGATAAAAACAGCAATAATGATAATGGTCATAATTATATCAATGATAGTAATGCCATTGTAATGGCACTATTACAAAGATTGATATCAACGATATCAATAAAATTTATAACAATAATGAAAATGATAATGATGATAACAGCAATAACAATGATAAGAAGAAATAACAATCGAAATCATTACATATATCAATGATAATGATTGTAATGATGATGATGATAATGATAATAATAATAATGATAGTAATAATAATAATAACAACAATGATAATATGAATAATGATAATAATAATAATAATAATAATAATAAAATTAATAATAATAATAATAATAATAATAATAATAATAATAATAATAATAATGATAATAAAATAATAATAATAATAAAGTTAATGATAACAGTAATAATGATAATGATAATAATAAGTGATAGTTATGGTAATGCTAACAATAATGAAATGATAATGATTATAATAATAGTAATGGTTATAATAACAACAATGATAAGGGTAGTTTTAATAATAATATTGATAATAATAATGATAATGACAACACCACCACCAACAAAAATAATGATAATGATAAAAATTATGATGATAATGGCAACAACAACGATAATAAAGACAACAACAGCAACGAAAAAGGAATAGACAGATTTATTACATTAAAAGCAAAACGAAAAAATTCAGTACTCCATTTTTTTCCTTCCCTTATCATCCTCATTACTACAACAACGGTACCGGACATAAAAGGATTATGGACGTATATCCTCTTTATCCGGATTTCAACTTTGATAAAAATCCTATGATATTGCATCCTGCAGAGAGAAACTATAATAGCATTAGCACCCACGTATGGCCTGGTTTGACATTCAGATGACCTTCCCTGAGAGAGATTCATCAACTGTTATTGCGAGATAAGCTGTGAGAATTTATATAAAATAATGGCT
>NC_091562.1:32669478-32671978 GCF_042767895.1 Penaeus vannamei
TTAGGCAGGTAGGTAGGTATATAAGCTGATAGCTGGGTTGGAAGGTAGGAAAGGAAATAGACCGTTAGACAGGTAGATATGTAAGTTAAGTAGGTAATTTGGGTGAGAGAGACAGACAGATAGACAGAGACAGAGAGAGAGAGAGAGAGGGGGGGGGACGAAAAGAGGTTAAAACAAAGAAATGAAGAATGAGAGAAGACTGAGAAAGTAATAATAACAATAATCGAGAGAGAAATAACTTAAAAGAACACAGTAAATAAAATTAGACAAAGAAAGTATGTCATTATGCCAATACTCGCCAGCGCTTGACAACAAATGAATGTCATTTTTAGGTTAACTTCTAGGTGTCTCATAAAAAAAACTATATTATAATCATTCATATTCTTCTTTTTTACGTATTTCTTCATATTTTTTTGTGTGGTAAACATTAAACTTATCTCTTGTACTTGACACTGTTAAGAAGAAAGTCCGCTCTATCATTTAATTGTACAGCGCATAGATACCACAAAGAAGCGCTATCATTTTAACGTCTAATTAACTGTGCTTACCGACTCGGATTCGTACATGACGGTTGCATGATATTTTACAAAGGCTGCCTGTCTGCATGTGCATGATTGTGTAACTAACCATGACTGTCTACTAATTCATGGCTGTGTACATATGCATGATTGTGTAAATATGCATGGCTGTCTCCATATCCACGATCGTCTACATATGCAAAATTGTCTACATATACATGATTGTGAGTATATATATGTGTGTGTGTAAACGTGCGTGTAAACATGCATGGCTGTGTACATGTGCACCAATATGTATACATGCATGGCTGTCTACGCATGAAGGTTAAATATGCATGAGTGTGTGCGTATACACTGTTTTGTACATATGCATAGTTATCAACGCATGTATGTCTGTATACACATGCGCGCCCGTCTTAGTATGCATGGTTATCGACTAGTTATGCCAAGGTCATGATGATGTCTTTTACAATGAGTCCTCCGTGATTCCGCCCCTGCCTTTCATGGGCGTCATGCACTATGCTCATTTCACGGGTTATGAAGAGGATGTCATGCTTTTTTTCTTAAGTACTAGATATAAAAATGTTTGGTGTTTTTTTCCAAGGTGCTAGATATATAAATGCTCCTATACTTATGTATGTGTGGATGGATGTATTTACTTATTATATAGGCCTATATACGTACATATAGATACATAGATAGGTAGATTGATAGGTTGACTGATTGATTGATGGAGAGATGGATAGATAGGTACATGAATAGAGAGATATGTATGTGTATGTATGTAAATATTAATGTGAGCATATGCATACGTACGTACACACGCGCACATTCAGACACACGACAGAATACCACCGATGAATAGGTTAAACAAGTGCTTCCACAACGGCGTTCGAATCCGTTCATTCTGGCTACACGATCTGAAGGACCAACCGCCACAAATTGTTGCAAATAGCTTCCTGCAAATTTTCTGCAACGCCCTCACGTATCCGGCTTCCCCACTCCGGACGGCCGGCACCAAATGTTGGCAATGTTGGAAATGCGGGTAAAATATGGTGGTGAATCGGTGTTACGTGTGAGGAATCGGACCGGCCGAAAGCAGAGCGTGGGTGAAAAATTGAGAAAAATAAAGATGATGAAAAGGAGGAAGAGGGGGAGGGGCAAAGATGTGGGGGACGGGGGAAGGGGGAGGGGGAGATGAAGAGGGAAGGAGGAAGAGGAAAGGGTGGAGGAAGAGGAGGGGGAGGAGGAAGAAGAAGATATGGATGAGGTGAAGAAAGAGGAGGATTAGGAAGGGGTGAGGGAGATGGGGGAGGGGGAGGAGAAGGAGGACGAGGAGGGGGAGGAAAGAGGAAAAAGCAGAGAAACAAAAAGAAGGAGGTGGACAAAAAAAAAAACAAGAGAAACACGAAGATAAAGAAAAAAAAACTGTAATAATATTAATGATGGTAAAATTATCAGAACGCAAATCAAAAATAGGATCAGAAAAATGATAACACTATAAATTAATTAATATAAATAATGATAAGAATGCGTGACAAAAGAGTATTATCATAATCATTATCATTATCGTCTTTATTGCTGTTGTTATTATCATGATATTTATCTATATTGTTATTATCATTATTGCTATTATTATTATTAGCAGTATCATTATCATCATTTTTATTATTATCATTATTGTTACTGTTATTACCACCCCCGCCATCATCATCATTATCATTATCATACACACACACACACACACACACACACACACACACACACACACACACACACACACACACACATATATATATATATATATATATATATATATATATATATATATATATATATATATATATATATATATATATATATATGTATGTATGTATGTATATATACAGATATACCTACAGACATACATACATATATACATATATATATATATATATATATATATATATATATATATATATATATATATATATATTCATATA
>NC_091562.1:32684478-32686666 GCF_042767895.1 Penaeus vannamei
CCCCCTCCTACTCTCCCTCCCCTCCCTTTTACCTGATCGTTATCAATTAATTTTCTTTCCCCATTTCACTTCTCCTTCCTTCACGCCCCCTCCCCTTCCTCACCCCTCTTCCCCTTCCTCTTTTCGTTATTGATTTATTCTATTTTCTATTTTCAGTTTATTTTCCTTTCTCTCAGTCTTCCATTCTCTCCATTTTCTTATTCCCGTTATTCCCTTTTTTTAGGTCTTCGGTTATCTGTCATTTTTTCTCATTCCTTTCTTCTTTCCGTTCTCGTCTCATTAGCTTATTCCCTCTTTCGTTACGCATTGTCCTATTCTCTCATTGTCCTCTTATTTATTCCCTCGTCTCTCATCCACCTCCTTCCTCCTCAGATTCCTTTTCTCCATTTCTTTAATTCCGATTTTCTCATCTTCCCCAAATTTATTTCCATTTTCTCTCCCTTCTCTCATTCTCTTCCTTTCTATTATCAAATTATCTTGCATATGTGTTTTCTTATTTCTGTATAATGTTTATTTAGTTGTTCTGTGTACCTTCCATTCATGTTAAAAGATAACCGTTAAAACTGGAAAAATAGCCGTTGAAACTGAAAAAATAACCGTTTTGAATTTAGATTTTGAATTTAGAATTCGAATATAAATTTGAATCTGAATATCGTTCACCTGTCTATCTATCTATCTATCTATCTATCTGCCCCTACTCTCTGTCTCACTCCTATCCCTCTCGTCCTTCTAAGCTTCCTTCATCACCCTATCCTCCTCTCCCTTACCCTACCCCCCTCCCCCCCGTTCATTTACAACCCCCTCCTCCTCCTCCTCCTTCCCCTGTTTTTTTTTGTTTTTTTTTATGAGGCGTAACATGGACCTGAAGAAAAAAAAATATGTATCTATTAATCTCTCGCTGTCTCTCATTATTTATCTGTGTCTGTCTGTCTGTCAGTCTCTCTCTATTTATCTACCTATCTCTCTCTCTCTCTCTCTCTCTTTCTCTTTCTCTCTCTCTCTCTCTCTCCCTCTCTCTCTCTCTCTCTCTCTGTGTCTTTTATCTTTATCTTTCTCTCTCTCTCTCTCTCTTTCCTCACTCTTTAAGGTCTATATACATATCTGTCTATCTATCTATATATGTATGTACCGCTGCCCTCCCTCCGTCTCCCTCCTCTCCTTCCCTATCTCTCTCTCTCTCTCCCTGTCCTCCCTCCCTCCCTCTGCTCTCCCCTCCTCCCTCCCTCCTCCCTCCCTCCCTTTCTCTTCCCTCCCTCCCTTCCTCCCCCCCCCCCCCCCTTTCTCCTCTTCCTCTTCCCCCCTTCTCCCTTTCCTCTCCCTCCCTCTCTTCCTCCTGCCCTCCCTCCTCTCCCTCCCTCAACCCCCACACACTTGTCCTTTAACCGTAACATGGGAGATCACAAGAAGTAGATTCTTTGGACTTCAGTGTGTGTCCTCAAATCAATCCTACACCCCTCCTCCCCCGCCCTCCCTTCACTCCCTCCCCCACCCTCCCTTCACTCCCCCCTCCCTCCCTTCACTCCCCCCCCCCCGGCCCCTGCCCATCCTCAGTCACTTCCCTGTCCTAAGGTAACGAGGCTTCCGTGTATGTGTTTGTTTGAGTGTTTGTCTTTGTATGCGTGTTTGTATTTATGTTTGTGCGGTTTTATGTTCCTGCGTATGTGTGTGTGTGTTTAGATGTATGTTTTTGTATATCTCTTTATTTCTTTTTATCTATCTATCTCATTATACACAAATGTGTGTGTATATGTATATATATGCATACATATATATATGTATATATATATATATATATATATATATATATATATATATATATATATATATATATATATACATATATATACATATATATACATATATATACATATATATATATATATATATATATATATATATATATATATATATATATATATATATATATATATGTATATGTATATGTATATGTATATGTATATTTTTATATGTATATATATATATATATATATATATATATATATATATATATATATATGTATATATATGTATATGTATGTATATGCATGCATGTATGTATGTATGCACCCACACGCACACACGGCGAGACCGACCGCGGGGCCGAAGCCGCACTCGCTCCCACCGCAGAGCCCGGAGTCCCCCTCCCTCTCCTCCTCCACAAAGCAAGCCTAGTCCCAAAAATCCTTCC
>NC_091562.1:32687166-32689666 GCF_042767895.1 Penaeus vannamei
CCTGGACGCCCGCTCTTCATGTTTGTCTCCTTGAATTCACAATTTTCTGTTTCTCTCAGTTTACTTTTATTATTATTATTATTATTATTATTATTATTATTCTGCTCTCATTCCTCCCCTCTCTCTCACACACACCTCTCCTCTCTCTCTCACTCCTCCCCTCTATCTCTCTCTTTCTTCTCACCCCCCCTCTCTCTCTTTCTTCTCCCCACCCTCTTTCTTTCTCCTCCCCCCTGTCTCTGTCTCTCTCCTCCCCCTCTGTCTCTCCTCCTCCACCCTAACCTAACTTAACATCCACCCGCTTAACCCAGAAGTTGAAAACATAAACAAAATAAATAAACCAACAATGATCAGAAGACAAAAAAGCCAAAAACAAAACGAAAACAAAAATATATATATATATATATATATATATATATATATATATATATATATATATATATATATATATATATATATATATATTTCCGTTACCATGACCATCTCAGCCACAGTTACCCCGAACCCGCCCAAAAATTACTCGGTTTCCGCAACACCGCCGGATTCTCTCCCGCCGCCTCCACGTGTGTCGCTGGTCTCGCTCTGGCCTGGAATGCGCAGTGCTCTTGTGGCGGGGACGGAGGGTGGTTGTCTCGATTTTTGTTGGTTTTTGGAAGTTCATATATGTGCTTCTGAGGAATTTTGTTTATCTTTATCTTTCTGTTTCTCTATGTGTCTGTTGATATTCTCTCTCTCTCTCTCTCTCTCTCTCTCTCTCTCTCTCTCTCTCTCTCTCTCTCTCTCTACATCTATCTCTACAACTTATTCTTATTCTTCCTGTTATGCGTTCTTCACCTCTCTTCTTCCTCTTCCTCTTTATTTCCTTTCTTTCTTTTTTCTTCTTATTCGCATCTTTTCCAGATTCTCTTCTTCATCTGAATAAATATGTAATTTAAACAAACATAATATTAAACAATCAGTCATAGCTAAATAGGTAAAATCTCTCTCTCTCTCTCTCTCTCTCTCTCTCTCTCTCTCTCTCTCTCTCTCTCTCTCTCTCTCTCTCTCTCTCTCTCTCCCTCTCTTCTCTTCTCTGATTCTCCATCTCTTCTTCATTCCACTTTACGTTCTCCCTTGCCAAGGCTTCTACCAGCACGTGTGGGTACGGGGCATAGTACAGTCTTACCTTACATGGGTAGGGTGAAGGGAGGGGCATGGTGAAGAAGTCAGAGTGAAGGGCGTTTTATCCTTTCATTCTTCCTTTGTCCTTCTTATCCTCTCCTTTTTCCCTATTTGTACGTATTGTTTATTGCTTTCCTTCTTTTCTTCGATGTTCTTCTTTGCTTGCTTCGTTTCGTCCTTCCTTCCCCCATTCCTTCTTTTCTTTCCTCCGTCCTATCTTTCATTCTCTACCTTCTCTTCCTCTCTTTTTCAATCCCTCCCTTTCCTCCTCCCTCACTCACTCCTTATCTCATTTACTACCTCTCTCCCTCCCCTCCTCCCCCTCTCCCTCTCTCCCTCCCTACCTCCCTCTCTCCCTCCCTACCTACCCTCCTCCCTCACTGCCTCCCCTTCCTCCATCCCTGCCTCCCCTTCCTCTCTCTCTCTCTCTACCTACTTCCAGTTCCTCTCTCTATATATATCTATCACCGTTTCTCTCCCTTTCCCTCCGTGCCTCTCCTCCCCTTCATCTCAGCCATCACGTTCTCTCTCTCTCTCTCTCTCTCTCTCTCTCTCTCTCTCTCTCTCTCTCTCTCTCTCTCTCTCTCTCTCTCTCTCTCTCTCTCTCTCTCTCTTTTATTTCTTTTTTTTTTCTTTTTTGTTTTACTTTTACAAATGTCACGACAAAAGATTCCCATCGAAATAGGCTCTTTGCGTCTCGCCGTTCGCAGATAAGTCGGGTTTTTCAGGCGTGCAGTCGGGGTCTCTCGGGATGTGATTTGCGAGATGGAGTGATCGCTTTGAGGAGAGGATGATGTCGGCGCGGTTGACTGTCTGCTTCTTAGTTTGTCTGTCTGTCTGTCTCTCTTTTCTCCTCTTCTCTTTTCTCTCTTTATTCTGTTTCTTTCTTCTCTTTTCTTTTCTCTCTTCTCTGTTCTTTCCTCTCTTCTTTTCTCTCTCTCCTCTCTCTTTTCCGTTTCTCTTCTCTCCTCTTTTTTCGCTCTCTAGCTTTTCTCTCTCTCTCTTACTCTCTCTCTCTCTCTCTCTCTCTCTCTCTCTCTCTCTCTCTCTCACACACACACACACACACACACACACACACACACACACACACACACACACACACACACACACACACACACACACACACACACACACACACACACACACACACCCTCGCACCCAAATCATCCTTAGATATACCCCAAGGATTACCTAAAGATTAGCAAACATCTCCCTCGGCACATCTTACGTAAAAAAATAAGCATATCGTTGCGTAAGGGCTGGATGACTTGCCTGTGAGATCTCGGATATTTGCATTCGTCTTTTGTTATTGTCATTATATAATCTGTTGTTACTT
>NC_091562.1:32694666-32704666 GCF_042767895.1 Penaeus vannamei
CGCACTGACTTTCATGAGAGCAAATGTAAAACACATATTTACATGATACATACATACAGATTAAGCAATGCCTGTGTTTTGTGCGTGTGGGTGAGGGAGTGAGGGAGTGTGTGTGTGTGTGTGTGTGTGTGTGTGTGTGTGTGTGTGTGTGTGTGTGTGTGTGTGTGTGTGTGTGTGTGTGTGTGTGTGTGTGTGTGTGTTTGTTTCTGTGTGTGTGTGTGTGTGTGTGAGCGTGTCCGTGTGTACGTGTGCGCTTGTTTATGTGCGTATGCGGGTGTATATGTGTGAGTGCACGTGTTTGTGTGCGTGTTCGTACATCTTCTCTAATTAGCTTTCCCCTCACCCTTGAATAGAAACACAAAATCGCTCTTCTGAACATTGTAATTATTATTAGTAAAATCTTGGAGGACTTTCCCTCGACACGCCAATGAAGTGCTGTCTTCTGGGTATCGTAATTGTGAAGGCATAATTAATTACGCGATTTATTTTTAAACTTTTCCCTCCCCACTTCCTCAGTCTCCGCTTTCTTCCCTTCTTGTTTTTTCCCCCTTTCTCCCTTTCCGCTCTTCCTCCTTCCTTCCCTTTGCCGTCTCCCTCCTCCCTTCCTTCCTTCATCTCGCTCGTTTTTTTCTTTATTCCCTTCCACCCTCCCTTCTTCTCCCATATCTACTTCTCCCTTTTACTCCCTTAGGAGCTTCTCCCCCCTCCCTGCCACCTCCCCCATCCCTGCCACCTCCCCCTCCCTGTCATCCCCCCTCCCTGCCACCTCCCCCTTACCTTCTATTCCACCCCCTAACTTTTACACTCCCCCCCCCTCTACCCCATCACTAGTATCAAATATCAAGTCCCCTACATGCTTAACCTTGACTAGAGAGGAAGAAAAAACGAATAAAAAAAAGTTAATAAAGATAGAGTAAATATAACAATTAACAAAGTAGAACCAAGAATAGCAAAAAAATAAATAAATAAAAATAAAAGAACACAAAAAATATATATATACACATGAAAACAGATCACAACAAACGATAAAAAACACATCAAATCCCCGCAAATATTCTGGTAAGCGAGAGAATGTCGGTCCCGCCAACCTTAGGCTTACCTTGGCGACCATTCAACCGGCGCTGCTGCCCTTCAACCCGCTCTCGCCGCTGGCCCTGCTCACGTCCTGCTCGTCACTTGGACACGTCTCTCGCTCGTCATTCTAACGTCTCTCTCGCTCGTCACTTGGACACGTCTCTCGCTCGTCATTCTAACGTCTCTCTCGCTCGTCATTCTAACGTCTCTCTCGCTCGTCACTTGGACACGTCTCTCGCTCGTCATTCTAACGTCTCTCTCGCTCGTCACTTGGACACGTCTCTCGCTCGTCATTCTAACGTCTCTCTCGCTCGTCATTCTAACGTCTCTCTCGCTCGTCACTTGGACACGTCTCTCGCTCGTCATTCTAACGTCTCTCTCGCTCGTCACTTGGACACGTCTCTCGCTCGTCATTCTAACGTCTCTCTCGCTCGTCATTCTAACGTCTCTCTCGCTCGTCACTTGGACACGTCTCTCGCTCGTCATTCTAACGTCTCTCTCGCTCGTCACTTGGACACGTCTCTCTCGCTCGTCACTTGGACACGTCTCTCTCGCTCGTCACTTGGACACGTCTCTCTCGCTCGTCACTTGGACACGTCTCTCGCTCGTCATTCTAACGTCTCTCTTTTCGTGGTTTTTTCTCGCTACCGCTTGTATTTTGGGTGAATGCGATAAATTCCAGTCAAACGATATTTATCGTTTTCGCTGGCAAGTTTCCGTGGTCTTTTTCGTTCAAGTGATAAGCTATACTAGATAATCGGTATAGTAGTGTGAAAAAAGTATTTATAATATAAGACGATTCAAAAAGACAGTCTAAACTGTAAATGATATTTTAAAATTGGCAAAATTCTCTCTTGTATTTAATAAAAAACAGATACAAGTTTGTAACTAGCTGCTCGCTTGTTTGTTTACATTTGTCTCCGTCAGCTGACTAGATGAGAGCAGCGAGAATACGCCCTTATTTAGCATAATACATTCGTTGTTTCGCATTAAATCGTCGCCACATAGCTAGAATAACGTCCTTCATCGCCAGAGCTTGTGCGGGGGTTGAACCCATCTTTCTGTGTTTAGAATTTTAGTCGGACTGTTTCCGTGGTTCTCATCGCTAGTGTGACTGCGCGAGCCAAAATGACCACGATTTACGTGGTGCCAGCGGAAAAGTAATGCGGAAAAAGTGCTAGTGTGACACGGCCTTAACACGTCCCTCTCGCTCGTCACTCCAACACGTCTCTCACACTCGTCACTCTAACGACACTTGGACACGGAGAGATCCCACTTAGAGGGAAGTATGGAAGGGTGATTGGAGTAGAAAAAATGGGTGATTGAAGTTGGAATGGGTGAGTGAAGTGTAAATGGGTGATTGAACTCGAAAGGGGTGATTGAAGTTGGAATGGTTATTGGAATCGAGACAACTGATTGAAGCTGGAATGGACGATTGAACTTGGAGTGATTGGAAATGGGTGATCGAACTCGAAAAGGTTGATTGAAGTCTAAGTGGGTGATTGAAGTCAAAAAGGTTTATTAGAGTTGGAATAAGCGACTGCAGTCTAAAAGCGTGATTGAAATCGAAAGGGTTGATCATTACATGTATAGTTGGCAGATGCGTTGTGGTTGTTTGGTTATATCCTAAGTACTTGCTGGTAGAAATATGGTTGTTAGGTGAGGTAGTTCCACATATATGGTTGTTAGGTAGGGAGTTGGTGGCAGAGATGTGGTTGTTTGGTAAGTCGGTTGATACACAGGTAGCTAGAGGAAAGAATAGATAGACAAGTTTAGAGATTGACAAAGAGATATACAGATGTAGATATGGTAATTCAGAATCTTATTTAGCGGGAAAAAGACAGTTTTTGCTATTTATAAATGTAAATAGTTACATATAATCAAAAGAGAACATTCTGGGAATATAGATATTTCACATTCCTCCATTTATTAACAAATGTTCACAGGTGAATGAATATCAGGTAATCGCAATTTTTTAAAACCTGTTATATGATTTATTCTATTTATCTTTACGCCGCGTTACCTCAGTTTTCATCCTCTGTTCAAAAGTTCTAGTTTGGTCACTCAAAAATGACCTTTTCCGAATAACGGCGCTTAAATGTTCCAAATTATCTCAACTATCATTGCTTTTTCTTGGGTCACGGACACCGATGAAAGTCCCAGTGGAAAAAAAGAAAAAAAATCATCTATTTGTGTGTGTGTCTGTGTGCGTGTGCGTGTGATGAACAAGACTGGTAACAAAATTTCATAGAAGAAAATACAGAAAAAAATACTGGATGTTTGAGGCAGCCTTGTGACACTGATAAAAAACTTTCTGGGCAAGAGGTGTTTTGTCTCTTTCTCTCTTTCTCTCTCTCTCTCTCTCTCTCTCTCTCTCTCTCTATATATATATATATATATATATATATATATATATATATATATATATGTATATATATATACATATATATATATATATATACATATTTGTGTATCTGTCTATCCCTCTATATCTTTTTACCTGCCTACCTAACTGTCTACCTATTCTATCGGTCCATCTATCTATCGATTCATCATATCTCTATCGATCCATCCATCTATCTCCCAATTGAAGAACTTACTCATCCCACTCTCTTTCCGTACATCACTCCAACCATACTTCTACCTTTATCTTATACCTCTTTATCTAGTCAACCAGTTGCTTCACTATCTACTAACAACCATTCCAACTCTCTCTCCTTCTCTCCACGTGTACCGAATACCACACTACCTTTGCGCTCAGTGTTGCCATTGACATTTTCACAAAACCGCTAGCCTGGACTTTAAAAAAAAAGGCGCTAGACAAAAAAAAAATAACGCTCTCCCTTCTGCTGCTGAAAAAAAAAACTTTTTTCCTCTAAAAGAAAAATAATCCCGCTAAAAGAAAAAGAAAAATATCCCGCGAAAATAATAAGAATTAAAAAATCCCACTAAAAACAAAAAATCGCTAGATATAGACTCAGCTTTCAAAATTCTCCCGCTCGAGCATAACTAAAAAAAAATTAGATCTAGCGGGAAAATCGCTAGAATGGCAACACTGATTGCAAACACCGGGAATACCAGAACACTCTTGTCATCTAATACCATCACGCTGGTGAGTGGTCTGTTCGGATCTGCAAACAAGGTCGTTATGTTATTAAGGTCATTACGAAATGGGTTGTGGATCACGGTCAGCTGAGAGGGGAGGAGGGGAGGGGGGAAGGGGGTGGTTGAATTGGTGTGTGTGTGTTTGTTTGTTTGTGTGTTTGTTTGAGCGTTCGTGTGTGTTTGTGTTTTATTACAACTCACTTAGGTATTATTATCAACATCATTGTTGTGATTATTGTTATTTCATTATCATGATATTATCATTATTATTATCATATCATTATTATTAGTAGTAGTATTATCTCATTATTGTTATAAATGTCATCATTATAATTGCTATCATTACCATTGACATTATGATATTATGATATTATTGACATTATAATTATCATTATAATCATCAACATCATCTTATTCATCATCATTATAACCATCGTTATCATTACCACGATCATCACTATCATTATAATTATCATCATTAATAGCATCATCATAACTATTTTCATTATCATCATCTTTATCAATACTCCAGTGGATAAAATAATTTTTATTATCATTTTCAACTCTAATATTAGCTCTAATGAACCACTGACGGCTAAACAACGGCTTTTTGACTGATTTTTTGTCTCGAAATTAAAAAAAAATTAGTTACTTCATTCGCAAAATTTCACTGCCCCCCCCCCCCCCCGCCTTCAAACCACTTTTTTCTGGGAGACAGAAACTGGAGAGTGAGGGGGGGGAGGGGGGGAGGTAAACATGTATCTATATGTATAACCATATAGATAGATACACATATACAAATATAATAATATAGATACAGGTAGATAGATCAACAGATATGCACTGACGCAAAGACACAAATATATGTTATGATTATCAGTATTATTACCATATAGAGAGCCACTGATAACAAAATTGAGAATTATATCACCAAAGGTATCAATTCTAATCAAAACACAGCTAAGAAGAAATGAGAATAAAGAAAATAAGTAGCTATTTCATAGTGAAAACATATTGCTTGATATTTTGACCTTATCAAGAGTCAAACTTTTAAACTTATCAAGAGTTGGGGATATTGCAATCTCTGAAGGCAATCTGTTCCAAGACTTACAAATGACACTAAAAAAAACATCAAGAAAACTGAGATGTAGGCGATCTACTGGTATCAAATGTCACTGAATTGAAGGTCATAGATCTTCAAATGAATAACAAATAAAATAATAAAATTAAAAAATCAGGTAAAAACTTGTGGAAGGGATGTGAATTATCGGTACAATTGGCAAGTGAATTTGATAAGAGTAATGATAAAGCAATAATGGGAATTATAACAATTTTAAATGATGATAACAATAATAATGACAATAATGATAATGATATCAAATATGATGACGATAACAATAATGATAATTACAACAATGATGATAATAACAATACTAGTAATAATGATAATAATAATAAGAATAACGATGCTAATGATGATAATAATGTTAATAATGATAATCCACGTTGTCGCTTGTTAATCATGATAATAAATCAGAAGGAAAAACATAAAAATCCGATAAAAAAAATTAATTAATTAATAGATAAAATATAATTAAACAACACAGAATTTCCATTTTTTATGCGGTTGAAATAAAATACGTGAATGTATGTTATGACACACGCACGCATAAAAAAAAAATATAGATATGGAGAGAATATACATTTCATTTGTCAGTGTTTGAGCACTTCAAAAAGGGTTTTATGAATGTGATTTATTCGACACCAGTTCCAATTTTTATGAAGTTTAGTTTGCCAATAGAACTGTCATGTCAATTTCACTCTTCATTTTCCTCTCCCTTCTCTCTCTTTCGTGACTTTACATATATCTTCTCTCCTCTCTGCTTTCCCCTCTTCTCTCTCTTCCGTGTTTTCACATCTATCTCTCTCACCTCTTCTCTCTCTCGTCTTTTCATATCTCCCCACTCTCCTTTTTTCCCTCCCTTTTCTTTATCTCATCCTTTCTTCTCCCTTATTCCCCCTCTCTTCTCTGCATCTACTATCTCTCTCATCTCTCCTGCCTTACTTTCTTCCCTTCTCCCTTCTCCCTTCCCTTTCCTTCCCTCCAATTTCTCCCTCTTTCTCTCCCTCTCCTTTCTCCTTCACTATCCTCAATGTTATCATTATCACTTAATCATAACTATCAATATTATTATCATTATCGTAATTACTATCACCATGATTATCAGCATCACTATCTTTGTTATCATTACTGTTGTTGGTATTGTTATTGTTATCAGTCTCCTTATCATTACTACTGTCATTGCTACCGTCGTTATTATACACATCAGCATCTTCATTATCATTGACACGATTACTGTTGTTATCATGCCATCGTCTTCATCAATATTCGCAACATTGATGGGAGGAGGAAGGAAGGAAGGAAGGAAAGGTGAATTAGAGAAGAGGAAGAGGAAGAAGGACAGAAGATATAAATGGGGAAAAAGAGGGAGAAGGGGTGGGGAAGAACGAGAGGAGACAAAGGCGAAAGGGAGGAGGAGAGAGGAGAAGAGAAGCAAGGGGGAAGTGGAGGTCTAGAAGAAAGGAGAGAGAAGAGGGGAAAGGGATAGAGAAGAGTAGAAAGGGAGAGAGAAGAGGTGGAGGAGTAAGAGAGAAGAACGGGGATGGGACAGGGAAGAGGAGGGAATAGAAAGAGAAGGAGGACGGAAGTGAGAAGAGGAGGGAGGAAGAGAGAAGAGAAGAGGGGGGAAGGGAGAGAGAAAGGGAAGGGGGGAAGAGAGAGAGAAGGAGGGGGAAGGGAGAGAGAAGGGGAATTGGAGAAAGAAGAGGGGGAAATGGAAAGAGAAGATGGGGAAGGGAAAGAGAGAAAGAGAGAAGGAATTGCACAGAGAAAGGATTAACACTTCAGTGAGTAAGGTCAGTGAAGTGAACTTATCTTGAAGTCCCAGAAGCGGCCTGAGCGTTGGCCATTTCAGTCGAGCTTCTGGACTGAAATGCAGATAAAGAATTCAGTTACGATCCAGTTAGATTAGACAAATACAGATAGACAGAACAGATGAACCGAATAAAGCCACGTGTACGTAGATATTGATAGATAAAATAGATATTTAGAAATGTGTGGATAAATTTATAGATAATTGCTGATGGACAGGTAAATGGACGTAAATAAATATAGAGAGATGAACAGACAGAAATATGTAGAGATAAATAGACAAGCTGATAGATACAAAGATAGACATGTAGATAAATAGACAGGAAGACGGTTAAAGATAGATAGATATATAGACAAATAGACATATAGATAAACAGATACAGACAGATATATAGCTATACATGGAAAGGGATAGAAACATATCAGCAGATAGACAGTAAATAATAACATCAACAAAAACATTAAGGGAGGTTTTGTCATACCTTAACTACTCGCTCTACGTGTTACATTTCATCGATAGTTCCGCTTGTTTCCGTTAATGGAGAATTTTATGGTTCAGTTATTGGGAACGTGTTGAGTCGTAACATGATGTAGAGCAGAAGAATTGCTTCCGTTTCTAATATTTTGTTTAAAGGAGAGGGAGAGAGGGAGGGAAGGGAAGGAGGGGGAGGGGAAGGAAGGAGGGAGAGGGATGGGGAGAGAGTGAGAGAGAGAGAGAGAGAGAGAGAGAGAGAGAGAGAGAGAGAGAGGGAGGGAGGGAGGGAGGGAAGGAGGGGGAGAGAATGAAAAAGCTGAGGCCCATTTTTGACCGTGCATTCCCTTTCTTCAGGTCCTCGTACTGCTGGCGGCGGCGGCCACCGCCCTCCCCCTGAAGAGCCTGAAGGGCTTCCCGAAGAAGTACGACAGCGCGATCGACGGCCCGAAGTCCACCTACACCGTGTACGACGACGCCCCCGCCGAGCAGCTGACCGTCCCCGCCGAGCACGCCTTCCTGGACGTCCTTCAGGCGCCTTCCTCCTACGACGCCTACTTCGAACAGGAGGCGCAGGACCCCTTCCTGCCCCCTGAAGGCGTCTCCACCTACATCGAAGTGCCGGAGGCCGTGATCGGCGACGCCCTCCTCCCCCCGGCCGTCGACTCCTACTCCGACCCCGCCGGCGTCCCTCACGGCGAGCTGCTGCCTCCCCCCGCCGTCGCCGTCATCCCCGACGACCAGGAGTCCTACGTGAGCTACGAGAACGTAGGCCAGACGTCCCTCGTTCCCCCGGCGCCCTTCAGCTACGTCCACCTGCCCGCCGACGCCTCCGGGGCCGACGTCCTCGCCTCCTTGGCCTCCATGGTGCAGGTCCTGCCGTCCGAGTCCTCCTACTCGTCCTACGAGCCCGCTTCGGCAGGCGAGGACTCCCTCCTCCCTACCGGCCTGGTCCCCCCCGCCAAGGAGAGCCCCGCGGAGCCCTCCAGCAGCTCCTACTCGGAGGTCCCGGAAGCGCAGCCCGAGCTCACCCAGGAGGAGATCCGACGAGCCGAGGAGGCGCAGGTGTCCATCCCCTCCAGAGTCCTCCTGCCTCCTTCCAGAACCTGAAGGAGGTCGAAGTCATCCCAAAGTCATTCGAAAAAGCGACTACCTGCGCGCGACGTGAGAGAGTGAACGCAAGACAGTTCAGTGTGCAAGAGTGAACCTTTGAAAATTAGTCAATGAACGAATCAAAGACGTGTACGAATAGCTGCGATGCCAAATTTAGTGTTGGAGAAAAGACAGACTACTGACGACTTTGTTAAACACGGGACAATGCAAGAGTGGTTTTAGCTTTCGGGGAAAGACTTCTAGGTTAAGAGTCTAGTCTTTAAGGTCTTGTGACATCAAATAATGTCGAAAATATTAAACCAATTCCACATTTTCCCCTGTCTTTTTTTAACCCAGCGTCCTCTTGAAAGCCAGTACAACAGTTATGACTCATGTATTGTAGTTGTATCGTTATAGTAAACTTGATATGTCTCTTTCAGAAAAAAAAATATTTATCTTTCATTTTTTTTTTATCATTTATCTCTTTCAAAGAAATAAAAAAATCATTTATCTTTTTAGAGGATAAGTACTATATGACCTTTGATGTCTAGCACATCTATTTTCTTGTTATTATTACTTTTTAGAGATTTTTTTTCTTCTAAAAGATCTCCTTCCTATAAATCAAACTTCACAATTTCCTAGAGTTTTCTGGTGCTATATCAATAAGAGTCACTTATTTATTAACTTTTCTCCATGGCTGTGAGTAGTTCAGCTGATTGAAAAAATAATGACATGTGCAATAAATCACCAAGAGATTTATGTACTAGATTTACGAGAAACCAAAACCGAGACCTCTGGATTCTCTCTCTCTCTCTCTCTCTCTCTCTCTCTCTCTCTCTCTCTCTCTCTCTCTCTCTCTCTCTCTCTCTCTCTCTCTCTCTCTCTCTCTCTCTCTTATTTTTGTTAGGGATAGAAATAGAGGTAGAGAGATGGACGGACAGAATGGGGGAGAAGGAGAAAGAGAAAGAGTGGAGCTAGTGAACGAGGGATAAGAGCGAGAGAGGGAGATGGAAAAGAGAGAAAGAGAGAGAGATAGAAAGAAAAAAAACAAAGAAGGGAATGAGAGAAAGGGGACAGAGAGATTAAAAAAAAACAGGAGGAAGGGTAATGATCGTAATAACGCAGTAAGGAAAAAGGTCTAAAAATAAAGTACAATATTCTTGGAATTCCTATCAAGAACTTTCTCCTCGTCATCGCAAAATACTCTCTCTATCAATTAAAGTCCTTGTCAAAGCGAAAGACGATGCTGAAAATTAGTCAATAATAATTTCAAAATTAAATCAAACATCTATATTTTCATATCATTAACATAACTACGAAATATC
>NC_091562.1:32742166-32747166 GCF_042767895.1 Penaeus vannamei
AGTCATTTTTTATTTATTTTTGTTTTATTTGTTTATTATCTATTGTGGTACTATTCCTTAGTAGAGAATTTTGTGCTTCAAAGAGTGGATTCCTCAATTTCTTTAAGCATACGAGCGTTAATCCCGTGCTTTCCTCCGTTTCTCTTCCCTTCGCTCACGCGCTGCCCCCTTCCTTCGTTTCGCAAGGAGTACAACATCGCCGAGAAGGAGCGAGCCATGATGAACGCCGGCAGGAAGGACCAGGCGTTGCGGCTCCCGAAGCCCGACTACGTCAGCCTCACCGCCATCCTGTTCGGCTTCTTCATCACGCTCTTCATCTACGTGCTGCTGGAGACGCTGGCCGAGCCCTTCATGGTGGACCAGTACGGCTGGACCGACGACAAGGCCATGGTGGTGGTGGGGATCGCGCTCAGCGGCGGCGGGTTCCTGTCCATCTTCATGTTCGTGCTGAGCGGCGTGCTGTCCAAGAAGTACGACGAGCGGCTGGTGATGCTCGTGGTGGGCTTCGTGCCGCTCATGGTCGGGACGTTCCTGTTCCTGCCGTGGGGGCCGGGCACCATCCCCATCCAGGTGTGCCGCAACGAAACCATGAACCTCACCACCACCGTGGACATGACGACCAGCACGACCATAGGAACGCCACCTGCCTCCTTGCTGGAGGGCGACCTCGTGGACACGTGGCACTTCGGCGACATCAATCTGCTCGAGACGGAAGCGGGAGGCCTCACCTGCACCCCCGGCTGCCCCGAGAAGCAGCACTGGTGCGAGAACACGCCGCAGCTGCCCATCCCGCAGCTGATCGTGGCCTACATCATCGTCATCTTGGGCTACCCCGTCGCGCAGTCCCTCGGCCAGGCGCTGTTCTCGAAGATCCTGGGACCGAAGCCCCAAGGGCTGTGGATGGGCGTGCTGACGGGCGTGGGGAGCTTCTCCCGCATCATGGGCCCCATCTTCGTCTCCTACGTGTACACGAACCTCGGCACCCGATGGACCTTCGGCATCCTGACGGTGTCTATGGTTCTGGCGGAGGTGGTGCTGATGGCGGTGTTCCCGAGACTCGTCCCCATGAAGGTGCCGACGCTGGAGGAGCTCAGAGGCTACGACGGCCCCGCGGCGTCGGAAAAGCACTAGGGGCGGAGGCGACCGCGAGAGACGCATCTTTCAGGAGAGTTCATTTTGACAAGTGTAGGAAGAGGTCATGGGTGAGGACGAATAACTTCCCGGTGCAAGGGGCGGAACGATCGCGTTTCGATTAAATCTGCATGTATTTCTGATGAACAGCCGTAGACACAGTCGCTCCGCACTGACTTTCGGGTTTGTCAGTAAAAACTGGATATTCATAAAGCTCTCGACAATATTTATCTACTCTCTCTCACCAAACATTGATCGTGGAAGATTTTGGGAGGTATGTACCGGCTGATACCTTTCCCCAAAGTCCAGAAATTACAATAACTCACGCATACACACACATATATATATTAATGAGCTTCATCGCAATGTATTTTCCAGAAGAACATTCATTTTATTTGATATAAGCATATCCACATACATGCGCAAATGTAGGCCTATTTGTATATACACATGTAGACCTATGCAATATACATACATATATCTTTCTATCTGTTTAATACTATTAGCTTTGGGCCTATTTTAAGGTTACCAACCACTGGCAGTGAAATTTCGACATCTATGCCGCCTTTTACAAATAAGTAAAATGGCATCATTGAGGTCAGGGGAGTAGAAACACCCAGACTGCAGAGTTGTCACGAGTCTGAAAATCAGGAATCTACAATCATGGTTGATTTAAAAGTAATGGTCTCTAGTATTTCTTCTTTTATAGGGTTTTAGACTTTTGTGTAGTCTATATCCCCTCTCTAGTATTTGCTCATGTCGGTAAACCTTACCTTTTCCGAATACTGAAGGCCTTGAGAGCGACTGTGGACACGACCGTTCCAAATGGCATTTAACATCCAAACAATCGGATTTGAATCCTCCCCCAAATGCTATGAAAACGCACCAAATACATCTTTTCCCCTTGTAAAGTTGTCCGTACTCACCCATGTTTTTTTTCTGCATATCTTTTTACCTTTATTTACCTTCAAATACAAGCAGTTAATAGTTTCGATTCATCACCCCTTCATGTTTCGAACTGTTCGGATCATGGCTTCGTTCTCACATCGTTACCAGCTACCGCCTCACAGTCCAGAGTTCCTACCATTACCACAAATGATACGAATGCGACGTTTGATCCACGATTTCAGCGCTGATTCAAGTTAGTAATCAATGTTAACCTATATATTCATGATATGAGATTTTATACAAAATTGTAAAATTAATCTAAAGTGGAGAGAATAAGATTTTAATCCGAAGTCTAGGCTCTATTATCGCATTCGCATGGTTATCGGTAATGGGGTAACTAGCCTCACACAGCCCGCCTTATTTTAAACCTGTCCCGTACATGTTCCACATTGTGTCCATTCCTTTAAGATAGCGAGGAAACTTGTAATTTATTCGATCGTTTCTGTCAAATATTTGAATGAAAGTGAATGAAGAAAATGGAAGGCTTATTTTTACTTTCCTTTGACAACATAAAAAAAAAAAGATTCATCACCTAGCATTGGAACACTTAAAAGTATACTAATTATTGTCATCGTAGAATATTTTTGTAATTTGTATTCAGTATCCTCCATGTTTGAAATTAGTACCATGACTGGATTAGTTGATTTATCAATAATTACCTGTTGAATCGCTTTAAGTGGCTTGGTCTGAATAACTGAACAACTCCTATAATTGGCCAGCGACTATTCGTTTGACCTCAGGAATATTCATTTATCGATCGGCACATAATTGCGTTTCTGTAATTAGCTGCTTATAATTCTTATGGTTATAGGAAATGAAGAATTATTTCCTTATACGTGATCTTCATACAAGAGCCATTGGAAAGAGCATTTATGAGGAGCAATCGAAAACACACGCATGCACATATACACACACACACGCGTGAACTCTACACGCACACACATAAGCACACACACAAGCACACACACATACATACACACGCTCACGAATACACACATGCATGCACATACATACACACATGTAGACAAACGTACATACATCTCTTTTTATATATATGCATACATACATATATACATCCACACATACATGCATAATGTACATACATATGTATATAAATGCACACAGACACACACGCACACGCATATATGTGTGCATGTGTGTGTGCGTACTGATGATCTGCTTATGAATAATAAAATCACACGTGTTTTTTCCCCACGGATATGTATTCATATATAGACAAGTACATATTGCGCGCAGGAGAGCACTGCTAATCAGCATTCTTCTCATGATCTATTCAAAACAATATCTGCCTGGTGAATCAGTCGACACGTGGCTCGTAAAAAAATATATATATTCTTTGATATTAACGCTAATACAGTGGCGTGCAGAACTGGGGAGGGTGGGGGGAGGGGGGCTTGCAATCAGAGAAGGAAATGAGATTCTTATTCAAATCGATTTCATGTTTCAGCTTTGTTTACATATTCGAATATTTTTTCTCGTGATATTTCTCAGAACTAGGCTTTCTATTTGGGTATTTGAGGCATCATCATACCACTGCACGCCACTGAAATAATAGTTAAATGATACCCGCTTTTATCATGTATATTTTTACCCCTTTGTTGATAGTGTTCTATTTATGAAACTCAAGGCGTTAAAACGATGTCTATATTGTCATTTGTTAATGATTGTATACACGCGCGCTTTACCATTTCATTATTTTTGTTTTCTTAAATCATTTGTTTGATCTCCATTTGACTGTTTTTTTATCATATTTTTTCTTCTTTCTTTTTTGTCATTTGTTTGATCTTCATTTGACTTTTTTTCATTTTAATTATTTGTTTGATCTATATTTTTTAATCTTCATTTGACTGTTTTTTGTCCTTTATTTAAAAATTATTTTTTGATCATTATTTGACTGTTTCTTATCATATGTTTGACCTTCATTTTTCCCCTTTTTTAATCATTTGTTTGATCCTTATTTGACTGACTTTCCCTTCTGTTTTAATTATTTGTTTTCATTTGACTGTTTTCCCCTTCCGTTTTAATTACCTGTTTCATCTTCGTTTGACTTTTTTAGTATTTGTTTGATATTTACTTGACTGTTTTTTCCTTTTTTTAGTAATTTGTTTGATCTTCATTTGACTGTTTTTGATTATCTATTTGACCTTCATTTGACTGTTTTTGACATCTTCATTTCACCGTTTTTTGCATTCTTTTTAAATGGTCTGTTTGATCTTCGTTTGACTATTTTTTATTATTTGTTTGATCTTCATTTGATTGTTGTTGTTATTTTCTTTTGTAATGAATAATAAATTATCTTTCCGTTATAAGAGTTAGATTTTTCTATTTTTCTTTTTCGTTTGATAAGAAAGGCACTTCTGTTTAAATATATTAGTTGTCGTTCTATTGCTGAATTTAGTTTATGGTGGCTGATGGGTTTAGTCCTTGAGAAAAGAATGATGATTATAATGATCATGATAATGATAATAATAATAATAATAATAGTAATATTAGTAATGATAATAATGATAATAATGATAATGATAATAATGATAATATTGATAATATTGATAACAATAATAACATAGTAATAATGATAACAATAATGATAACAATATCAATAGTAATCAAAATAATGATAATGATAATAATACTACTCTTGATAATGGTAATGGTAATGGTGATTATAAGGAGAAGAATAGGAATAATGATGATAACAGTAACATTAGTGTTAATAATATTGCCAATGATAATGATGAAACAATAGTGATAATGATAACAATAATGATAATAATGATGATTATACTAACAATGATAATAATAGCAATAACAATAATGATAATAATGGCAAAGATAATAATCAAGGTGATTATATGGTAATGATAAGATTAATATTGATGATGATGGAAATGATGATGATA
>NC_091562.1:32754666-32757166 GCF_042767895.1 Penaeus vannamei
AACCCATGCACATGCCACCTCTTCTACATCCATTACCAGCTGTATATGATCAGCGACCAAAGAGAGAGAAAAAAAAAATACAATATTGGGCGACAGTCGAGTCGGGCCAATGTTGCCTTCCATGATTACTCCTCTCACCCACATATTGCAGTAGTTTGTTTACATAGATAGCAAGCTGGGTGTTGGGACTTGCTTCTTCTTTAAAATCCACCTTAAAGAGAGAAAGATGGGAAGTACGAATAGGCAGCTTATGGTTCGCCTTGATCCCTTGGTTTCAGGTCATAGATAAACTAGTGAAGTTTATAGGTGTTGATTGTTTGCGTAAATACCCCCAGTTTGACGCTTCACTATGGGTGCACGATCGCATTCATATAGTGAAACAGATACGGTCGGTTTCAGGGAATACACAGAAGTGTCTTATTTTTCGTCTGGAGAGACCTGTTGTAATGCCGACCCTGAGTAGGAGCTTTTGTAATTAAATGTCTTAAAGCGTCTTCTGTAGCGTCCTTAACTATTAATACCGTATTTAGTTTAATCCTAATCCACCGTGTCCGTACCGAAGACGACAATCTCCGCTGCCAGACGGCGCGACAATAATGTTTAGTAAAGACTGTCGTACTCATTATTCTATCACCACCGTTATCATATAAACATGGAGAGAAGAGAAATTTCGCGCCTGAAATACGCTCTTTTGGGAGATTTCTTTTTTTTCTTTCTTTCTTTCTTTCTTTTTGAACCTTAAGAACCTATTTTAGACATCCCTTAGGTTTCAAAATATCTTATTTTTAATGTGTATTTCATGAAACTGAGACTCTTACTAATGTTTTCATAATGCTAATTATCTGCCATTTTTTTCTATCTCTGCACTGCTTTGCCCCCTAATTGTTTAAAGTATTCTGTAAATGATTATATAAACTTCTTGGATGCTTCTGAAGACCACCCTTTCCTTCCCTTCATCCCAGACGTACCTACATGATTGAAGACAAGGCTTTAAAAACTTATTCTTATCATTAATCAACTCTTTATGCCTCCCAATGTTCCCAAAATTGAAAACTAAGACTAGCATCATATCAAAGTAAGAAAGTTCGTACCTCTATTTTCTGCACACATTTCTTCAAGATTACTGTTATAAATATGATTTGTTCTGAATCTTATGTTAATGGAGTCTCTTTAAATTTCTATCAATGCTTGTTATGTTCCTGGTCTGTTACAAATCTAAAGGGTGGGAGCTGAGGGATGTCTTGTCTTTTTATTGCTGAAAAAAATCTGTGGTACTTTGAAACATTTCTGTGCAGTGTTACCCTCCACACATAATGTTGCATGTTGTGTAGGGTAGCGTTTGGAGCAAGTCATGCATTTATAACCGTAAATAAGTAACAAAATCATCCAAAGAATATCAATTCAACACTCACCTTTCATGTCCCTACATAGACGATAAAGAAGACAATATTAAAGATATTACCTAAAGATTTACAGTCCGGTATAAAATTTACTTGAATAAATGAACCTTGCTATTTGCATGCAGACACTGCATTGTTAAAATATTTTTTCTGACTGATACTCATTTTTTATAGATTGGAGAAAAGGTGATTGTTAGAGAAAGTTGTAGTAAGTCACTCAAGATGCAGTTTGATCTTCATATGATACTTATGAACCACCTTCCTACGTATGAGGGAAACATGGTTATTTATGAAATATTCTATTTTTTTCATGATGAGGACCTTATATTTGTAGTAATAAAATGGGTAACGGAACTGCTCTAACAACTATAAAACCTATGTTTTATCAATGATACTCAAGTACAAAAATTACATTAACCAATCGATATGTATCGCGCTGTTTCCTCGGACAACTCTCTGTTGCATTGAATGTGTTGGACGAGGGAAACATGTTTTGTTCAGGATGCTGTTCAGGAGGTCCACAGGAAAGTATACTTGCTACCTTTGTAGTAAAGTAGTTGAGAAAAACTCAGCACATAATTCTTCTTTAAAACACTGGTTCATATCTTATTTAAAACATCAACTTGTGTGACCTTAACCATATATTTTTTGTTTCACTAACCTGGAAATACGAGTTCCTTGAACTACAAATATTCCTCGTGGAATTAGTTTGTTTTTTTATATTCATTATCATAAGTTATTTCCTTTGTCAGAATATTTAATCAGGTGTGTAAATATATACAGTTTTATTTTCAGAATGAATATTAAGAATAAAAATTCTAAGACGATCGGTGTTATTGCCAAAAATAACTCAACTCAAGCGATGGCACCCGTGAAGTTCATGACGGACACGTGACGTAACAGTACACGATTGGTGGGATTAACTTGTCCCTTCTACGTATGTGCAGGAATAATAACAGAGCTTAAAATTAAAGCCTGGTCCAGAGGTGCATTAAAAGTTGATTCTGGACGCTCCCAGTGCGCATGCGCACTAGAAGTCTGGATTAAACTTTAATACTGGATTAACTTTTATGGCACTACAGAAGACGCCCTTAGTGTTA
>NC_091562.1:32759666-32762166 GCF_042767895.1 Penaeus vannamei
ATATTTATCTTTTTTTTCATTCACGTCTTTCTTCTTTACAAGCTGTTCGAGCCCCCCCCCCCCCCCGCCATCATCCTGAACCCTGTTGTAAGTATAGGCTTATGATACGATACAACTCAATTAGAATCTAACGTTTTATACAGTAAAAGACATATTATTGTAGATAATTTTGACAATGTTAATGATAACATTTGACATTACTATTATTGATTTTATTTGATTTTTTATTTTTTTAGTCAATACTCTAATGACAATGAAATCCTTATCTTTATGATAAATGGGTTTTATTAATTACACTTCTATAAATTCATTCACACCAAAGATAGAAAAAGTAGATGAGGAAAATGCAAAGCATTGAAACAACTGAGAAAAATGAGATGATATAGAAAAATAGATTAAAAGATGTATTTTGTTACAAATTAGATGATAAGTTCCTCTCGAGAAAAAAAATCTACAAGGTCAATAATGATATAACACATGAATATACAGGATTTTGTACACTTATAAATCAAAATGTATATGTTATATATATATATATATATATATATATATATATATATATATATATATATATATATATATATATATATATATAATGTATATGTGTGTTTTGTGCGGGGGTTTTGCGTGTGTGCATACATATATATATATATATATATATATATATATATATATATATATATATATATATATATATATATATATATATATATATATATATATGATGTATGTGTGCGTGTATGTGTGTATGTGTGTGTGTGTGTGTGTGTGTGTGTGTGTGTGTGTGTGTGTGTGTGTGTGTGTGTGTGTGTGTGTGTGTGTGTGTGTGTGTGTGTGTGTGCGAAGGCATATGTTTGTGTGTGTGTGTGTGCGCGCACGCGTGTGTGTGTGCGTGCGTGTGTACGTGTATCAATTCCAACATCACCTCGGCATTACCTTATTTCACAATATATCTCATTATTCCGCCACGCAAAACACAGGGCACTCACCATTGCCTTCAGAAGCATTAGTTGTCGACGGCGGACTAGAACTTGACAGAGAAGACACAGGGAATGCACTGCCGGCTGACGAAGACGTGTCTGCTGTACTCCACGGCGACGAATCTCTTACTGTACTGTCTGGCGATGCGGACACCGGTGTACTCGACCCTCCGTCTGTACTCGCAGATGCTGTCGGTGTGATAACCATTATGAGTCATTTTCATTATTAATATCACCTCTATTGTCATCATAATTATTGACATCATCTCTATTGCCATCGCAATTATTGATATCATTATTAGGATCATAATTATTGATATCATCTCTATTGTCATGATAATTATTGATATCATCTATATTGTCATCACAATTATTGATATCATTATTAGCATCATAATTATTGATATCATCATTAGCATCATGATTATTGACATCATCTCTATTGTCATCATAATTATTGATATCTCTATTGTCATCATAATTATTGATATCATCTCTATTGTCATCATAATTATTGATATCATCTCTATTGTCATCATAATTATTGATATCATTATTGTCATCATAATTATTGATATCATCTCTATTGTCATCATAATTATTGATATCATCTCTATTGTCATCATAATTATTGATTCATCTCTACTATCATAATTATTGACATCATCTCTATTGTCATCATAATTATTGATATCATCTATGTTGTCATCATAATTATTGTTTGTAAGAGAGAGAATGTGTGTGTGTGTGTGTGTGTGTGTGTGTGTGTGTGTGTGTGTGTGTGTGTGTGTGTGTGTGTGTGTGTGTGTGTGTGTGTGTGTGTGTGTGTGTGTGTGTGTGTGTGTGGATAGACAGATAGTTAGCCAGTTAGATAGTTTGAAAGGTAGATAGATAGATAGATGTATAGCTTGAAAGCTAGATATAATAAGTAGTAAAATCGACATGAAGATAGACATGGATAGAGATATACATACACACAGATAGATAAATAGATAGATATACGTACAGACAGACATATAAATAAATATATATAGATACAGACAGGCAGATAATTAGATATAGACACAGATATGGATAAACAGATACACCCAGCCTCAGAAGTGGTCCTAAAAGAGACGACCAAAGCGCCAGTTTATTAGATTTGATCTTGTGACGAAAGAGAGAAGACACTCTACTGGATAAAAAGAAAGAGACCGACAAATAGTAATAATAATAATAATAAAAAATAATAATAACAATAATAATGATAATGACAATTATTATAATAAGAATAATGATAATAACAGTTATAATACTGATTAAACAAGGTAAAGAGACAAAAAAATAAACAGGAGGAAAATCTCCATAGGTTTTTTAGAATCAACGACATTAAGCTAAATAAAAGAGGGATAGGAAGGACGGGCTCGGGAAGATGAGCGATGGCCGGGAGAGTGAAATGTGAAATAAAAACGCCATGGCTTTGACGACTTTTTTACCTTGCACGGTGGGAGGAGTTGTACTGCTATCGCTTCCCGTCGATG
>NC_091562.1:32777166-32792166 GCF_042767895.1 Penaeus vannamei
CACTGGGGCTTTCAAGACCTCGAGACTCTGATCCTTGTACTGTAACAGTATCTTATATTCATCCGTTTATGATAGTGCATGGTCCAATTTTATTATCTATATCCGTTTTCTTTATCATCTGATGTTTAGAGAACGGCAGAAGTGCTGCTACGGAAAAGTGGTCAGCCCTGGGCAGAGCGATCAAATAGGTGCGAACAACTTTCCCGTTAAGTCATTTGATATGTGTGTGTGTGTGTGTGTGTGTGAGGGTTCTTGCAACTATAAGCTGATGAAATTTAAGACTTTTTAACTCATACCAGTTGCTATTTACGAACTGGAGCCACTTGTTGCTGAATACACACTTCCCCAGAATGTGTAAGCCTACTAATTGTGTAGGTAACAAAAAGGAAAAATTCTCCCGACATGAATTTTACACACGCAGCCTCTCGGGAACATTTACGCGAATAGATATCGATATGTACCTTTGCCAAATTTAAGACATTTTAACACTAGCGACACGACAGAAAAAAAACTCTGTTTTAAAACTTTTTGAGGCCTTACATTTTCAAAAAATTGTTTAAGAAATTTTGAGACTTTTTGATAGCAGTGGTATCTTTAAAATTCTGTTCAGACAGGGTAACGAGCTGAGATAATTTCAAGTAGACTTGTATAGCTAAATCATACTTTTATTTCTTAATTAAGCATGCGCCCGAACAGACACACACACACACACACACATATATATACATATATATGTGTGTGTGTGTGTCTCTGTGTGTATATATGTGTGTATATATATGTGTGTGTGTGTGTGTATACATATATATGTATGTATATGTTCATATATATATGTATATATATGCATGTATATGTATATATATGTATATGTATATATATATACATATATATATATATATGTATGTATATATATATATATATATATATATATATATATATATATATATATATGTATATGTATATATGTATATATGTATATATATATGTATATATATATGATATATATATACATATATATATAGATAGATAGATATAGATATATATATGCATATGAATTATATACGTGTGTTTCTGTATGTCATTATTATTATCATCATCATCATCATCATCATCATCATCATTATTATCATTACCATCATTATGGTTGACAGTATTATGATTAGTAATAGCATTATCATCTTTATTATAATCACCCTTATCCTCAAAATCATTAAAGTCGTTGCTACTTGTGGTATTACATAAGGTACTAGTATTAGTAGCTGCAGTAGCAGTAGTAGTAGTAATAGTATTAGTAGGAATAGTCTTAGCAGTAATAGTAGTAGTACTAATCATAGTAGTGGTAGCCGTCATAGTAGTGGTACTAGTCATAATAAAAGTAGTAGTCGTAGTAGCATCACGAGTAGTATTTGCAATAGCTGTAGTAGTAGCACATTATAAGTACTATTTGCAGTATTATCATCATCTGGAGAGGCACATCACTTTAATTTCTATTTGAAATTACTGATGACTTGTTTATGGTGGATTCATTATATTAACTTCCACGGCAGAATTATTATTTGTATTTCTCCTACACAGAAAGCACGTTTTCTTTGATGAGCTTCTTCCGTAAAGTGGGGAGGACTTAAATAAATTTCCTTATAGCATTTGGTTAGGGAACTGTGTTAAAATGAATGGAGGAATAGAAGCTTGAATTATGATCACGAATTCTAAATCTGATATTTAAAAAAAACGAAAAGTATAAATAGTTCAGAGTCAAGCCATAAAACGTTCCCTAGTGAAGTGCAAATATAAATAAACGAGACAGAAATAAAGTGTCCTTGTATTTGATTATTTACATATTCATCTGCAATTAAAAAGAGTCAACAGTGTGTATAAAGTATTTCCATAGAAAAATAAAACATGAAAATAAAAAAAATGAAAAATAATAAATCAAAAAGCACGAAAGCCTTTGAACGTTTGTGAAAGTTACCATTTTTCTTAGCGATTTATGGATGTTCTAACACACTGACCTACCACACGCAAAGCATTCATCACTGAAATGCAAATTAGTTTTTAGTGTATTATTTTGTCTATTTTTTCAAATCTGATTTTTTTGCTGTCCTCTTTCTTTCTTTCCGCTAGTTTTATTGTTTGATTTATTTTTATCATGAATTTATATACCATAATCATTACATTGTTGAAAATGTAAATGTATAATTTTTATATCTAAAGGACAATTTTATATACCTTGTAGTCACTGCTATACTTTTTCAAAGAGCAACTTATCCTCCATCAACAAAATGTTTGCACAACAAAATGAATCAATAATTCACAATACTTTAACGTACTAAACTACTACATACACCGCATTACACTCTAACCTTGGAAACGATCATAAATTAAAGTATACACTGACTTTTTAGATTGACACGATTCCTAATAGAAAAGATTTACTTGTGTGAACATGTCCTCATGTCGGTAAATGTTTTGCAGTACGAACCATAATCGTATATAATGTTGAATATATGTAGTTCTTGTTTCTCATTTAACCTGATTTTTGAGCTTTAAAATCACGCTGACCAGTACCTCATTTAATATACAATACCTTTAATATAGTCTCAAATATAGCCAACTCTGAGAATAATGAAAACTGGCTAGATTTGACAATTCTGATCAACCATTGTGCCCTTCGAACTTCCTCCATCATACAGATATAAAGGATCCACATCATGTATATTTGTATCACGCCCCTTATATTTCCCATAGTCTGCATTCAAACGAAAATGCCTTATTTTTATTTTATAACAATATACATGTATTTTTTTATCATTATCATCAGCATTGTTACTATCATTATTAAAAATTCTTTACGGGATTGAAGGTTAGAGAAGTTCGACCCCCCCCCCCCCCGTTTCCTGTCCTCTGTCGACCCCCCCCCCCCCACCCCGGTTTCCTGTCCTCTGTCGACCCCCCCCTCTCCCAAAGATGAGCGACCCCTTGCAAGGTCCCATTAACCCCCGGGGTTTAATCCACTACTACGAGGACCTCTGGCTTGGGATTGGGAACGGTGTGTGTGTGTGTGTGTTTGTGTCTGTGTGTGTTTGTTTGCGAGTATTTTAAATGTTCTAATCCATACCTATAACTTTGATAATTTCATGTAATTGCTTTACAAAGATTGGTAGGTTTAGTTGAGCGTATATCATCTGTACAGACCAGTACCAACTAAATTGCTAATGTTAATCCTATATTTTTGTGCGTGTGAAGTTGTCTGTGTGTTTGTTACAATATGAGTGTTACGATGAACCGCATTCATTGGGAGAAATATAGAAAATGTATAAATGAAAATAAATGTCTTCACAATGCAAGAGATGGATTTAACCGTTTCGACTATATCTGATGTATTTCTGAAGATATATTCCATGGAATTTAAGACCTTAATACCTATTGTTTTTTAGGAATCGGAACCACTTTTTGATGAATACACACTCCTGTATAATGTGTAGGTCTACTTGCAGCGTCACTGACCAAGATAAACAAAATTCGCCCCGACATGATTTTATACAGCTTCTCGGATAAATTGCGCGCCAATTTTTCTTCTTCTTCCTTTTACACGACCCCCTAAGTAAACGGCCGCGTCGATCAGCAAAGGTCAAGGTTTAATGCTGTTAACATATGATTTTCGACCAAGCAGCGTAGAGATCCGCAAGTGAGTGAATCTTTATAATTTATAACAGACATGTGTACATCACGCGAAGATGTTCCTTGGACAAATCTAAGACATTTTAAGACCTGTAACAGAAGACTTTTTAAGGTCTTCAATTTCCTAAAAAAAATGTTTAAGACTTTTAAAGGATGCGCGGGAACCCTGTATTCGAATCGGCTAAATACATATATGGTATTGTGAATATATTCCTTCTTATTCATACCTTTTCTACATAAGAGTTACGTTCGTCTGTTTTAATTCTAATAACACTGCTTTGTCCCATCCTTCCTTTTGTTCCAGTCTATTAGTTTGTTCCGTTTTAGTTCCAATACGAGTGTTAAGTATTTCGTTCGTTCAATTATCAGCATTAATTCCGTCATTGTGTTAGTAATGCCAGGCTAACAGATCACGTGACATATCACAGCTGATTCTCAATAGATTTCAAAGTGTGTAAATTGTAATTTTTTATGGAGTCACATTTTACTCAAGCCATAAATCTCGGTATAGCGTTGTTGATAAAAAATGTATTATGGTTACAATTTTGATTTATTGCTTCTGTTTATTTACATTTCATTTTACATCAAATACTCGGAAATACAGCTAAAAGAGTAACAGTAGTAGTAAAAGCAATAATAATAATAATAAAAGAAAATAATAATAATGATTAGAGAATGATGATTGTAATGGTAATAATAATAACACAATAGTAATAGCAATGATAATAATTGTTATAATAATAATAATAATAATAAATATAAGGATCATCATAATAATGATGAATATTTCGATGCTGATGCTGATGAAATAAAATTAACGTAAATGATGACTATAATAATAATAGCAATAATGATTATAATGATGATAATAAGAACAATATGAAAATAACAATGATAATCAAAATAATAACGATAAGAACAATAATAATAATAGCGATGATTATGATAATAAAATAAATAACAATGGTGGTAATGATAATAATAATAATAATAATAGTATGATAATACTATCTTTGCTAATATAAATACTAATAACAATGATAATGATAATCTTATCATAACAATGATAATAACAAAAATAATTCTAATAACAATAAAAAAATCATTACGATTATTAATAACTCTATAATTATTATTACTATTTTATTATCATTAATTATAACAATAACGACAATATTAACAACAGTAATCATGGTAATGGTAATAATAATGATTATAATAACAATAACAACAACAACAATAATAATAATAATGATAATAATAATAATAATGATATCATTATCGCTACTATCTTTATAACTATGATTATCATTATCATTACCATTATTATCATAATTAACAATATGAATATATTTCACGCAGCAATTTTCTTCTCTTCAAACACATTTTTTGGATTCACATAAATCTTCCTGACACACACATAAATCATAACACACTAACACTCAGGGTAAGGGATAAAAAAAATACACACACGAACACAGGGAGAAAACACCTTGATTTTAACAAACTTAATTTCAGCAATAAAAGTCAAGAGAAGAAATACAGTTATAGATTCAGGGAAAGTTTGGAGGCAGCTGCTTCTGGCAAATGGAATAATTATGAATCATGGAAAACGATGATATATGAAAAAACAGAGAATATATGTGTATGTATAATATGTATGTATGCGTATATATATATATATATATATATATATATATATATATATATATATATATATATATATGTGTGTGTGTGTGTGTGTGTGTGTGTGTGTGTGTGTGTGTGTGTGTGTGTGTGTGTGTGTGTGTGTGTGTGTGTGTGTGTGTGTGTGTGTATGTATGTATGTGTATAAATACACACACACACACACACACACACACACACACACACACACACACACATATATATATATATATATATATATATATATATATATATATATATATATACATACATATGTCAGATGGATAAAACTGAATGTAGATTAGATATATATCATAAACCGCATAAAAAATTACCATCATTAACATTCGCATTATCTCATTATCATCAAATTTGTTTCAATCTATCTTGACAAAATTTCTCTCTATAATACTTACGTGAAATTTTGAGTCTGTGGCCTTTGAAGAAAGGTGTGAACGCCGCTCTCCTCCTCCTTCGTGATCCTGTGGAAATGTTGGGCTTATTCATCCAGCATGTTATTCTATCTATGTGTATGTATGTACATAGATAGGTGGATAGAAATAGACCGATATGTAGGTAGAGAGATAAGTAAGTACATATATATATATATATATATATATATATATATATATATATATATATATATCAAATATAGATATAGATATAGATGTATAAATAGATTGAAATAGATTAATTGATAGATATGTAGACTGACTGATTAGTAAACTGAGAGACAGATAACAGATATGTGTGCGTGTGTGTGTGCACGCATGCACACACACACACACACACACACACACACACACACACACACACACACACACACACACACACACACACACACACACACACACACACATTTATGTGAATGTGTATATTGATATATATACACATTCATACATGTTTGAATGCTTGAATATGAATGAACTATTGTTTACTGAATTCAATTGTCTCTATGAAGAAAATTACAACCAAGATAAAACAGCAAAGTCTCCCCAGTGAAAAGGAACAATATAATACCTCTAATCATTTCAGGACTTTCTTGTCCCGACGCAGCAGCAGCGCCCTCTGAAGAAGTAAAATCAAATACCACCTGCATCCACGATGAAGCAGAAGCAGTCAAAAATTGAATCCACGAAGAATCACCGTCCAGCGTGACTATTCTTTCCCTGCATTGGTCATCGCAGTATTCGGGGCTACAGTCTACGGTACACACGCCCCATTTCACTTCCCGGTCCTCCTTCGCTGCGCAGATGGGCACGGCACCATCTCCAAGCACGAGGCATCGGGTGGCACAGCTTTTAAGGGACCCTTCGAAAATCGCCTGGCACTCGGCGCGTGTGGTGTGCGGTGCCAGCGTCATTATGATCAATACAGTCGTTACTATATTTACTTCCCACATGTTACACTAATGAGGATGGGGTGGGTTTGCAGTGGGGTTTCTGAAGTCCGGGTAGCGGGGTCAAGAGAGGAGACGAGACCTGGTATCTGGAGGAAAATTAGTAAAATGAGTCAAGAGCAGTCGCGGTAGGTATAGATAGATAGACATGTAGATATTGTCTGTGTACAAATACGCATATACACACGCATGCACAAATACATGTCTGTATGTTTATATATATATATATATATATATATATATATATATATTGTAGTTAAAAAGGTTAAGACCTAATGTAAATCATACTATTTTTTATTCAGGTATAAGAAGAAAGGCATTATTTTCTGAATCTTAATATGAAAAATAAGGAATTAAAAATAATAATAGTACATTACAATAACTAGATATGACTAACCTAAAGAATTATTATAATAAACGATTAGCTATCATTGCCGTTATCTAGAGAATTTCATACATATCCATTGAATAATTAACATCATCTAGTTCAGCCTTAAGTAGACCTAGAGTAGGTCATGAAATTTTCTGAATGCTTCAAGCTCTCAGCTCGATGAATCAACTTATAATAATGATAATAATAAATCAGCATTTACTACTACTACTATTACTACCAATATTTCTACTACTACTGCGTAATAATCATGGTGATAATAATAATGATAATTGATAACATAATAATAATGCCAAAACTATTAGTAAATATCAAGTGAAAATGTGATTTCCTGTTTGGCCGACGAAGAGTTATCAAGGGGATTTTGATGCTGTTTTTGTGGCAGGTGCAATAATCTGTCTACGCAACATAATTCATTTAAACTTAACCTAACCTAAATTAAGGTTAGGAAACCAGACCTAAATCTAATTTACCAAATATTACAAAGCTTAGGCTAAGCTAACCTTACTTAATCGAGCTCTAACTTACTTATACAATACAACCCGCCCTAAGAAGTCACAATCCATCTTGTATATACTCTAGAATACTGTTTACCATTCGAAAAAAAAATAAAACATTTAGTCAACTGTGGCCATTCCCATTACGTCACTGGAGTGGGCTGAGCTTAGCGGCTTGTTTCGTTTCCGAACCCAAGACAGATGTTGGGTGTCGTCTGACGTTTTATTAAACTATAAGAAAACGAGCTGTCATTAAAGGGGCCCCAAGCTAATCGTGGCAAAACTAAACACCTGAAATTTGCACCTGTGACCACCAGGGACCACCACTGTAGGGAACTTCCGTGGACATTGCAACGTTATCTATTCTTAAAATAATATGATATATACCTTCTTTTGATTTATACCTTCATATTAATGCTGCCAGTTATATACAGAAAGGTTTTTCAGTTTTATTTATACTTAAAAAGCCTCCAATACTCCCAATCATTTCAATGCTTGTTCCCGTCTTTAAAGGTACGATCATACTACCCATAAATTCGTGAAATCCAGCGTTTCTTAATCGATTTTGCCTATCGATGGACTCAATCCATTGGACTTTGGCTCACATATTCGATGCGATGGATACCCACTCGTTCATTTATGGAAGAATGGAAAAATTGCTTGGTATGCATATATTTTCATTTCAAATCATTAATATTATTATATTTTTTAAATTATTTATAATCATTCATATACAGTTTTACATTAATATTTACATTTAAATTTATGCTTAAATACGAATAAAAGGTAAAACCAAAAGCATTGACCATGGATTCTCATTTGACTTATGAATATAAACAAATACGTATCATCCAACTCCAAGTTAGAACCGCACATCCCGCGAATATTTGAAATGTGGAATTCTGTAACAAATTACTCCGTCCTAGAAAAGGTTAACACTCCGAAAACATGAAAGAATAGCAAGAGTTAGGGAGAAGACTGCGGGATTCATAGCAAGTTCCTGCGATTCCACTGGACAAACCCAATGGTTCTTTTCCCAGTGTGAACACCACGGATGTGTGGGTTGGTTCAAACCCACAGAAAATCTCTGGATTCCAGTGAAATTTATGGATGGTCTGTCGTTTACCTCCCATACCTCTGTCTGTGTCTTAAGGTACTTAGGACACTGACAGAGGTATGGGAGGTAAATGACAGTCACACTCGAACGGCCCAGGCTATAGGTACTCTCTCTCGCAATCCACGGGGTATTCTAGCAGTAAGTTAGATATCTATTGCGGAAGACTGCTTGCTTAGCGTTGTCCTAGCTGCAGGCATATAGAGAGGCTGTAGTTCAGCTGTATCTTTACCCTTAATTATATCTGATTTACGGTAGCGGACGGAGGACTAAAGGTAGATCTTTAGCAGTATATGCAGGGTGTGTTATATTTTCGTCACTTGTGTGTTAAAGTCCATACTACCTTATTAAAGATTAGTTATATGTTTGTCAGTTTTTATTTTTTGCATGTTGCTTTAACGAGTTGTGTCCAGACTCCTTTTCATTTTCCTCACAGGGTGTGTTATTTTTTAAACTTTTATTATAATAAATTGTGAAACCCCGTTGTGCATGAGTAACATAACGTTAGGGAAACAAAAGAGTACCAAGGTATGTATGTACAATGATGAGTGTCAAATATACACTAATACATAGTGATTAAAATTTCATGAACAGTATTCATCCTAAACCCACCATGCTTTCGGGGAGTGCTCACCGCTCGGGACTTCAGAGTAACGTGAATCATGCAAGTAAATGATATGAATGTCATGTCTGACGCTATGAATAAGCTTTGCTGACCACTACAACCTAACCTACCATAACAACCGAATAACTGATCCGTGACCCGTCAGCCTGATTGGAATAATTCCCAAGGAAACCAGGCAGAACTTTAATGATCCCCCCCCCACACACACACCCTTACCCCCCTCCCCCCTCCCCCCAAAAAATAATGGCGTGAATATCTGGAATAAAATCTCGCGAGCTTTGGATACAGTTGGCGAGAGATGATCATACCCCTGAGTGCAGTCGACGATGACATGGTGGGAAAGGAAAGCAGACGGTAATTTAAATAATATCATTTTTGTGAATGAAACGTAGGAAATGACGTATGGAAGAGGGATTAAATCTATTCCAAATATATTATCAGCATACCATGAGAAATCAGTAAAGAAAGGCGTATATCAACGCAGTTCTAATAATATATATGTATGCTTTTTCACATAACCGATCACATCGATTTGGGTATCGATAGATTCCACTCACTCTCTACTAGCCAAACATACTAAAACCATATCGCGGATACCCAACACCCACCCATCCCATACCGACAATCTTGGCCCCAACAGTAGAGGAGGGCTTGAATGGCACCAGGGAAATTACGGCGTAAATGACAAATATGCAGAACATTGAGCAATACATAATCAAATGCAAGAGACAAGCGCCCACAAGCCGGTCATACGGCTGCCGTGAATACGTTGAGGATATTTTGTCTTTCATCGCGGGGGTTGGAGGGTCGCATTAGACACTGTGGTGACTGATCCGGTGAATATTATCCATATTTTACTCCGCAATTTCCATGGTACGTTTCGTACACTCCTCTGCTATTGGGGCCATGATTGTAACTAATGGGGGGGGGGCAAAATTTCTATCTATTTGGCTGCAGTTGAGAGTGAGAGGAATCCATAGATACCAAAATCGTCCTGATCGGTTATGCGAAGGTATTCCGAAAAAATACCTTTATTGCAATAATGATATAGGTATTCTCTCTCTCTCTCTCTCTCTCTCTCTCTCTCTCTCTCTCTCTCTCTCTCTCTCTCTCTCTCTCTCTCTCTCTCTCTCTCTCTCTCTCTCTCACTGTTTGTTCCCTCCCCCTCCCTCTCCTCCTCCCTCCCTTTCTCTCTCTATCTCTCCCTCCCTACCATTCCTTCCCTATCATCGTGTTTGTACACTTGAAAATAGAACGGCAAAGCGCTGATATATCCGTGTAGTAAATAGAAAAAAAAAAAGTATCAAAAACCGCAACGTCACTCCAATCCCGCCATAATATCACTCCATCTAAATAACACCAATTACTGAAGGAACAGCCATTATTTCTACGTTTCCACCCCAATGTATTCTTTTAACCCCAATAACATTTTTCTCTTTCCACTACGGCTTTCCATGTTTACGCAACTACTGATTACACGTCATTAGCGGGAAATCTAACGACTTGCAACGAGGTAATTTAAAGTGCTATTGGAGATTTGGTAGATAAATAGAGCGTGGTGGTGGTGGGTGGGGGGGGGGGGTCGGTCGTTTGCGTGGAAAGGAATAATCAACTTTTTTTCTTTTACTTTTTTTAAGGAGATTTGCGTCTTGTGTCAAGGTAATCCTACTCATACTAATGGCGATGAGTGATCACTTTTATTGTAGAATAACAAAACCAAACTGAGTAATGTCTGGAATTATTAATTGTTTAATGATCGTTGATGTTTTTTTGTTTTTTTTATTTACGTTTTATTTTTTCAGGGAGTTTTGCCAGTTTATTATTATTACAATCATTACTGTTATTGCTATCATTATTGTTATCAACACCTTATTAGTATTATTTTTAATACTATCATCATGATTATTTTGATGACAAAACACGAACATTTCAGTAAAAAATATATACCTTCACAAATGGTTTTGATTCCTTTGTTTGTCTGTGTTTCTCAACAATGTTTTCAAAATTATCATATGATTTGTCTTATTATTTTTAACTGTTACATGGTCTATAACCCCTGTTCTAGGTGTGAGGTACGGGTAAATTTAATACACCTAAAATTTCCGTACACCTGATATATCTCAACAACCTTGTTTCTCAATGGCTCATGACATCGCAAGACTTAACGGTCTTGTTAAAACTTGTCACGGTCACGGTCAAAGCTTGTTAAAACATGTTTTGTTTCGTTTCGAACAACTCAACATTGTGGTCTTTTCTGTTTAACTGAACAGAGTTTCGAAGTTTCAGTTATGATTACACAATAAAAGACTGTCTTCGTGGCTATACAAAGTAAACTACGCATTTTTTGGTCATTTAATTTCAACTAGAATTTCGATTTTGAAAAACAACTCGAGTATACAAGTAGTTTCTACCCCATGATAATTATGGTACCTCGCTTACGTTAAGCTATGATAATAGTAATAATAATAATAGCGATAATAATAAGAAGAATGGTAACAATTATAATAATAATGATAATAATAATAATAATAATAATAATAATAATAATAATAATAATAATAACGGCGTTTTATAAGACACACTATTCTCTTTTTTAAAAAATAAAAAGTGCTTCAACGCAAGCTCTGTAAAATAAAAATAAAAATAAGATACACCTATGTATGTATCGAATAAGGTATGTATATATGTAAGGTAAGAATAGCATTTAAAACTCCGTCACGTCATTAACACTAATTACCATTCACAAAGACCACTATCACTAACGTACGGTTTCTATATACTTATTAAAATGACTTCAGATCTATTATACAATCCTTCATTATGATCCATTTTACAACTAATTAAACACTGTATCCAATCCATATAGAGAAATCGCTTTCCATTCTGCTGATTACAATTCACTACACAGATAGCTTACAAGTTACTTTGACGACGTCCGAAGAGAGACTGAAATCCGGGGTCCTGAAGAGCGGCTGCAGCGTGACGTCATCGAGATGCGCGCTGCTGATTGGTTGAGACGAATCCTTCGACTCCTTAGTTACATGACTTTTTTCCGTTTTTTTCTTTTCTTTTCCTCTTTCTTTCTTTCTTTCTTTGAGGATCGTAAGTGGTTCATTGTAAAATGAAAGTAAAGGCGTCTGAATCCATATTTTTTGTGATATGATCCAGGGAGAGAAGAAAAGGTATATTTTATCTAATTTCTTCGTTTTTTTTTCTTTTTCTTTTTTGGAGGGGGAGGGGGGCTTCCTCTCCAATGAGATATATTGTACATATGCATTTTGTTAGAGCTTTATAACCTTGAATTCAAAATAAGTTGTACAGGTTCCCAGTGTCCTGGTCAAATTATTAATTATTTTTATTTTCCATTTATGAATTTAAACTTTTTAGTCATTGTTTTTAAGTTCCTATGTATGTTATAGTGTGTCGTTGTTAGGAATAGCGATAAAAATGAAAATATACTAAAATAAACAAATGAGGGAACAAAGAACCGTGTAAATAAAGACGGATAATTATCTAACAAAAGAGATTTTGGAATATGAATTATACACGTTTAAGTTAAAAGGTCATTTGAAAAGGAAAATTATTATGAAACAAAATTATTAAGCAGAAAGAATAGGAACAAAACGATGAAAAGGAGAAAGAGAAGAGACAACAAAAGAGGACAGTTGAATCGAAAAGTAAACAATAATAAAGAAAAAGAAAAAGGAAATAAACGGATAGTGTCCAAGAAAAGAGATAATGAAGGAAGCAGAACAATGCAGAAAACAGATTACAGAATAAGTGGTCAATACGAGATACCGAAACCCTCCTCCTCCCCCTCCCTCACCCCCACCGCCCCCTCTCCCGCTCCTCCGCTTCACCCCCTTCCTTCCTTCATCCCCTTCCCTCCGTCACCCCTCCCCTTACCCTTCACCCTCCCCCCTCTCTCACCCTCCCTTCACCCCTCCCAACCCCACTTCCTTTCCTCCTCCACCCCTTTAACCCTTTCACCCTCCCCCTCTCCCACCCACCCCTTCACCCCCTCCCAACCCCACCTACTTCCCTCCCCCACCCCCTAATCCCCTTCACCCACCACTCCCCCTCCCTCATCCTTCCCCTTCTCACCCCCCTCACCCTTCTCACCCCCCTCCCCCCACCCCCCCCCTCACCCCCTCCTTTACCCCCTCCGTCCAAACTGCAGAACACGTCACGCAACCTCGTTACCGCCTGTTCGCTTGCCTGCCGTGGAGATAACTATCATTATTTAGTGCGCTTTCTTCCTGCGCGGGGAAAGGTCTTGTGGAATAGATTTTTTTTTTCTTTTTTTTTTTTTTTTTTTTTTTTTTTTGAGGGGTGGAATCATGAGAAAAAAAGGGATTTGTGTTTTGCGTTGGGTAAGGTCGGTGAAGGGAGGGGGGAGGGGGAGAGGGGAGGAATGACCTCGCTACGTTTGGCTTTGTTTTTGGTTGTGTTTTTTCTGTGTGCTTTTTTTTCTCTCTCTCTATTTCTTTCCTTTTTTTGCTTTCGTGCTATCTCCCTGTCTCTCTCTCTCTCTCTCTCTCTCTCTCTCTCTCTCTCTCTCTCTCTCTCTCTCTCTCTCTCGCGTTCTCTCATTCTCTCTCTCTCTCTCTCTCTCTCTCTCTCTCTCTCTCTCTCTCTCTCTCTCTCTCTCTCTCTCTCTCTCTCTCTCTCTCTCTCTCCCTCCCTCCCTCCCGATCCCCTTTTTCTATCCCTATCCCTCTCTCTCTCTCTTCCTTTCTTTCCCTTTCTCACTTTTCCTTTATTTTTGCAAAAGAATGGAATGCCTGAATATTGAAATGAACTCCCACCTCCCTCGTTTAATATTCGGCGATTCATCCCGTGTAAGTAAAACTTGTTTGCATTTTCGTTTAGCAAAGTTTGACGATATTCTGCAGTCTGTCGTTTTCTATTTTGGCTCATTTTCTTTTTCGCTTTAATGTCTTTTTGTTCTTTGTTTTGTTTTTTCTTATATCCTTTTTACTTGGTCATTTTCTTTTCTTTCTGTTCTTTTTTATTTTTTTCATTATCTTTTTGTTTTTTGTGTCCTTTTATTTTCTTTCTCGGTTATCTGTTTGGTTTGTTTACATATTTCCTTTACACAAGGAGAATCTTTTTTTTTGTAGTGTTTATTTTGTCTATTCATTTTTCTCTCATTTTTCGTATATTTGCTTTTTCGACTTTTTGCTTTTTTTTTCTCTTTGTCTATATTTCATGTCTACCTTTTATTTTTTATTTCTTCCATTCTCTTCTTTTCTTTTTTATTCGTTCTTCATTTTTTTTTTCATCAATATCAATATCATTCCGTGGGATTTTTTTATTATTGACGTATTTCATTATCGTCTCTCTCTCTCTCTCTCTCTCTCTCTCTCTCTCTCTCTCTCTCTCTCTCTCTCTCTCTCTCTCTCTCTCTCTCTCTCTCTCTCTCTCTCTCTCTCTCTTTCTCTCAACCACTTTTTGTCTCTGTCTCTATCTAATATATATATATATATATATATATATATATATATATATATATATATATATATATATATATATATATATATATATATACACACACATATGTGTGTGTGTGTGTACATATATATTTTTTTCTCTTTCTCTTTCTCTTTCTCTCTCACTTATATATATATATAT
>NC_091562.1:32799666-32802166 GCF_042767895.1 Penaeus vannamei
GAGTGGGGGTGGGTGGAATTTAGGGAACCGCATGTTTGTTGAGCTGCCATTACACAAACACACCACACACAGATATCACACGTAGATAAATATACTGCAGATATATGCTACATGAAGACATACGACCCACATGAACTTACATCCCCTACATTTTTTCTCTCTTCTACAGAGCAACTGTAGTGAAAGACATGAATAATTTCTGGGCTGAGCTTCCCCACACGGTGGCAGAAGAAGAAGTCTAAACAAAGCAAAGTATTTCCGTAACCCTCTGTATAATCAGAGGTACCGATGCGGGTTATTAAGAATTATTAATGATTATTAACGTGCATCGTATTTTGCCTAACGAGATTTCTTTTAAAGCTATAAATTTGATTTCTTTCCTGCTGACAACACTCCCTTGTCATCCTGGCTTGGGACTGGCTTCTAACTTTACCACTTGTTACCTTATTTTGCTAAGATGCCTTGAATTTCTACATATTGCAAACCACTTAGTGAAATAATGCTACAAAATGGACTTCAGGTTTAATGTTTTTTGTAACCATGGAATAAAATTAACATATCTCAAGATGTTTTATTATATTCCAATTATAATAGATAAAAATAATGCTTTTGTAACCATGGAATACAATCAGCATGATTCAAGATGTTTTATATTCCAAGTATAATGTTAGAGACAAAAACAAACGAAGGAAGAGTGGAAACATGAAAATCTAAAATTTTATTCTTGATCCGCAACACACTGCACCACTCGAGCAATAGCAAATGAATCTTGAGGGTTGTTTTAAACGGATACTCATTTAGCTCTTGCATATAATGCTATGAATGGAAATTCATTTACGGAATTGCACCAGATTTTTTAACAAAGTATTCAATAATTCTCTGCCCTATGTTTACACTGTAGTAATGGAAAGTGGTGTTTTGTCCGAAGCGCCATGACACCACACACACACTCACTCACTCACTCACACATGCACACACACACACACGCGCGCACGTGTTTATGTGTGTGTGTGTCGAGATCGCTATTGATCTAAAAAGTGCAGTGTGTACATTATAGCTGTACTGGTTACGCAAGATAAAGACAGAATGATCAAAACCCAATCAATGTTTATTTATGTATTTCTATTTTGAAGGCATATCAATATAGCAAAATTTAGTGTTAGAACTAATAGAGTAATTCATAAATATATCCATCAATGGTTTATTTCAATTATTTCGTAATCCAATGGGGGGGGGGGGCGTCACGCAAGTAAGCAGGGTAGTTCTTCAGAGATATGTTACATGCTGCGTATTAAAATCTCGTCTTTATCCGGAAGGAGAAGGTTGTAATTCTGGACAACTGAATTAGTATAAATAGTGTATTCATATGCAGTGAAATGCGATAATTGAGATGGCTCCTGGCTCCCGTCCCACATAAACAGAGAGAGGTAGGGGAAATGTGGCGAGCCAATACACACCATGTTTACTCCCAGCCCATTGTTGTTAGAAATATTCATTTTTTGGCCCATGGATATGGTACCGAATCGGTCGAAGGCGATAGTTCTCTGTACGTCGAGGACTAGATTGAGCAATTTACAAGACGATCAAAGTGATATGATAAAGATGAATGCTATGAAATTGGAAGGGAAGAATTGATTCATTCCAAAATAAGGGGAAGATACTGGGAGAATGGGGTTGAGTGTCTCGATCCCATTCCACTTTTGTTTTTTTCTGTTTTTAAGATTATTATTGATTTATGATAGTTGGCAAAGGGGGGGGTGCAGAGTTAATCTTAGTTTAAGTTTGTTGACGAGAATATTCATTAATTTTCTTATCATGATTATTGCTTAGATTTCAGAATATATTGTGTTTTGCCACCTGCTTATCTTTGTAAGCTTAAAGAATAGGAGGAATTGGATAAAACTGTTTCTATGACCTTTGCACCGGCTGTACACACATGAAACAAATGAATAAGTTCAAACCTCCTCACGAGCCTTATTAAGACCATTAAGTCGTTCTGCTCAAAAAACAAAAAAACAAAAAATTAAGATAATTAAAATTGTTTTTGGGGGGGTTCTTTCACACTCAATACCCCAGGTGGTGGCATTACCGAAAGTGTAATTTTAGAACAGTGATTTAGATTTGATAGTCACATCATGGGATAAAAAGAATTGAAAAGAATTGTGTAGTTTCTTTATCGTTTTGACACCTTCCCCAACATATTGGCACCAGTAATTTAATAAGAATATATGCTTAGTTCTTATATAGGAAATGAACCAGACTTTGGTAACAGCAATTAAATGTTTTACTCAACATCAGTGACAGGGTTTCAAATCATTTGAATTTCTATGGCATTGGTGGCGGTGGTGGGATTAATCGCACACACACAAACACGCACATATACATATACATATATATACACAGATGCATGTAAATATGCATATACATATATATATACATATATAGATACATATATATATGAATATATATGTGTGTGTGTGTGTGTGCGTGTATGTGTGCA
>NC_091562.1:32810764-32830764 GCF_042767895.1 Penaeus vannamei
GAGGAGAATATGTACTGGATGTGTAATTGTATACAGCAGGAATTAATTATTATGGGGTGAACAGCTAGTATTGCATATTTAGATCTAATCTTTTAAAACCATTTAATGTTATAATGATAATGTGGTGGCCATACATTTCACTGATATGAATTAAGTAACATAAAAAAAACTGTGGAAGAGCTAGAGCCATGGAAGTATAAAATGGAAATAAAAATATAGAGATCAGATACAGACATAGAAATCTAGAACAGAGATGAAGGAATAGAATTTTAGGATTGTATTGGAGAAATAGAATTTTAGAAGTAAATCTTATATTGTGAATTAGATAATTTGAAAAATAGATTTTGATCAAACACATAGAGTCCAATATCCAGCCCTTGTGATTCACATTCCTGAAAGAATAAGAAAAAAAAGATCAGACAATCTTATTGCCAAAAATTAAGGCTATTCAAATAACTTTTTTTTTATATATCACCCCTCTCCAAGTTCAAGTATGATTTTTACGTCTCATGTTAAGATATCTCCAGAGGTTTACCGATTAGGTGATTTCTCTAAGGCTGGATAAGAGCGAGTCTATGAATTTCTGTTGTTATTGAGGGTTATTCATCTCCTGACCGCCCTGGACTGAGTGTTGAGACACAATGAATTTATTATGATAGTGGTTAGAGAGGTGCTTCATCCACCAGTCATCCCCAACCAAGAACAAGTAAGATAAACATGCAATGCACTTAACACATCAAGAAGCTGAAATGCTCTGGTGGTGGCCTGTGAAGCACATGTACAACTGTACATATAGTAGTGCATGACAACACACACTAGGGTGATTAGAGAGACTTTTCCTAATGAGTCCTGTCATCTACTACTAATACTGTATATATAAGATTTCTCACTCTGTTCTGGTGCCAATACCTTAGACGTCAGCTAAAGAAGTCATGTAAGAATAAACTAGTCATTCGAAAAATATTGAGATAGTAATAATCAGACAAATTATAAGATGTAGCATACAATATCATTTAGCAATTGATGTGTCAAATACATCAGAGTAGTGTCTGTCATGTTTCAAGGTGACTATACATGCAGTACAATGTTTAAAGGGGGAAAAGAAGTTTCAACATTAACAAGGAATATTTGCAAAGGCACATGACCTCTCCAAGGCTGATCTTCCACCCTGTTTTTCAGACCAGAACACTCCCGCATGTTGATAGTCAAATCCATTGTAGATCATGTTTTCGTCTAGTGTGAGAATGATAACTAACTCCCCTATCTATCACCTATCTATTTTCATACTAATGAGATGTAGGGATAGATAGTAGATACAATAACTCTTAAAACACATCTTTGGATCTGAGTGATGAAAAATTAACATCTAGTCACACTGAAGAACTAACCTTGATTTTTTTATGATTTTTTTAAACAATTGGCATGACATTAACAATAAGATAATTCTTCCTATATGCACGATGTCCACTTAGTAGTCCATGTTAGCGTTATTGAAATTTACACATTTCAAATTTAAATTATTGTTTTGAACACAAAAGTTTTCTGTGACATCTTTCTTTCACTTAAAGTGAATTTAAATATGAATAAATAAATTCTCCCTGTAGTCCATTTCATTGTGTTGATATCCAGACATGATTTAACAAAATTTTGCAAGGCATTTTACCGCATTAAAATCCCCAAGACCTGTACATGTCAACACATTTAACAGTTAAATTCCTTGAGTGTATTCCTTGTTCCTCTGTTGGTAAGGTAGAATAAGACTTTTGACTGGCTAATGATGTTTTAAAGGTTTATCATTGGACATTGCAGGACTGGAGGCTGATCGAATCATTGGCGGGGAAAATATGTTGGCTTCATCGGATGATAAATTTTCCAAGAGGTAATATATAATTTGGCTTGTTGTAAGAGGTGTATGTTATTTTAGGTGTGCGTGCGTGTGGGTATTCTTGCACACTTGCCTTTTTATTTATATGTATAGCCTGATTGTGTATGTGTGAGGTTGTATGCATGACTGAAAATCATAATTACTTTATACTGTTCCATCAGGCCAAGTTATTGTGGCTATTACCATGGATACGACATATATTTATTGAACTGTGAATGTTTGAGAACTTTAGCTACCATTGTATACTTACATTGATCACTTTCAATAAATACTGTACTCTAATCTTTGGGTTATTTATAGGAATTTTTCTTTGTCCTTCAAAGGTGTAAATCTTGATGTGCATATATATTTTATGTTGAAAGGAGTGGTAAGTGAAATAAAAGGAACAAGTATTTTATCTGTTTACAATCCCTTATTTTTGTTTCAAGAAATTATTCTCTTGCTATTGCAAAAGGTGAAAAACATTTATATATATATTATGTATAAGTTGATATATGTTATTTAAAATATATGATAATTTATATGGACGTTAGTGAAATGTTCCTTGGTCTCGTATGGTTCGTTTGAGTTTTGAATATCCAATTATGAATAGATTTTATGAGAGGTGTACATGAGATTGAGTCTTGTAATATTTTATTGTTTCTTATATTGGTATATTTGGTTCTTGTTATTTTCCTCTGTGAGTTGAGAAATCTGGTATTTTAGCATGACTATGATTAGGAATCACTCTTTTGAAATTAAGGCTAATGATTGTATTTTTATTATATTTGTAAAATGGTCCATGAAAATGCTAGTACATTTTGTAATTTGAAAAACAGAAACACCATAGTTTTCTTACTATGAATAATAGTGTTAATTATTAAAAGTTGTTTTAGCTACAAGCAAGTTAAAATTGAATGGCAAGAAATTTTATCTGTCATTAACTTCAAGCTTCTTAAAAAAATACAGCAAGAAAAGTAATTAATCTTGGATCTATAATCCGATCTTATTTAATAATCATATCTGATGAAGTTCTTACAGTTACCTCCTCCTTGCAGAGTCTATAAGTCTGAATACCGCAAGAAGTTCCGTCCATTCTCGCAGTACCAATATGTGGATGGCAAGTTCCATAAGGTGAAGGGCGATGAGCCATCGACTGCAGCAGGTGGCGACTCAGCAAACAACTGGTACAAGGAAGTCATTGAGCTGCGCCGTCAAGCTGGCCAGTATAGGGTACGTTGACTATCAGAAAGTCACAACATTGTGATTCTTTTACTTCATTATCATTTTTTTTCTGTACTGATTAAAAAGACCCAAAGAGGGACTATATTATTATTTTGCAGCTTATATGTGTGGGAGTATGTGTATGGCAGTGTAATTTTGAAAGGAGAATTTAGGCAATATTGTATATTAGAGTTACAAGGTGAATTTTGGATGAAGAGTTCTGTAAATTATCAAATTGATTTGTCTTAGATATATGAGGATGTAATATGGGGTTCCTTAATGAAATGGAATACATTAAGTTTACTCCTACTATGATGTCAAAAGTGAAGCTTATTTTTATTATTATTATTATTATTATTGTTATTATTATTGTTATTATTATTATTATTATTATTATTATTATTATTATTATTGTTCTTGTTCTTTTTAATATCATTATCATTATGTTATTCTTAAGAATATTATTATTGTTTTTAATCATGATCATCACATCATCATTGTAATCATCATAATAATCATCATAATCATCATTATAATCATCATAATCATCATTATAATCATCATAATCATCATTATAATCATCATGATCATCATTATAATCATTATTGTCACCATTATGATCATCATAATCATCATTATAATCATCATCATAATCATTATAATCATCATCATAATCATCATTATAATCATCATAATCATCATCACTTAATAATCATCATCATCATAATGATCATCGTCATCATCATAATCCTCCTCCTCTTTATCATAATCATCATCATCACTTAATAATCATCATCATCGTAATGATCATCGTCATCATAATCCTCCCCCTCTTCATCATCATAATCATCATCGTAATCATCATCATCGTTTTTACTATCATCATCATCATCATCATCATAATGATCATCATCATCATCATAATGATCATCATCATCATCATAATGATCATCATCATCATCATCATCATAATGATCATCATAATGATCATCATCATCATAATAATCATAATCATCATAATGATCATTATCATCATAATCATCATCATCATAATGATTATCATCATCATCATAATGATTATCATCATCATCATAATGATTTTCATCATCATCATAATGATTATCATCATCATCATAATGATGATCATCATCATAATGATCATCCTCATCATAATGATCATCATCCTCATCATAATGATCATCATTATCATAATGATCATCATTATCATCATAATGATCATCATCATAATGATCATCATCATCATCATAATGATTATCATCATCATCATAATGATTATCATCATCATCATAATGATTATCATCATCATCATAATGATTATCATCATCATCATAATGATTATCATCATCATCATAATGATTATCATCATCATCATAATGATTATCATCATCATCATAATGATTATCATCATCATCATAATGATTATCATCATCATCATAATGATTATCATCATCATCATAATGATTACCATCATCATCATAATGATTATCATCATCATCATAATGATTATCATCATCATCATAATGATTATCATCATCATTCATCATCATAATGATCATCACCATCATCATCATAATGATCATCACCATCATCATAATGATCATCATCATCATCATCATCATCAATCATCATCATCAATCATCATCATCAATCATCATCATCAATCATCATCATCAATCATCATCATCAATCATCATCATCAATCATCATCATCAATCATCATCATCAATCATCATCATCAATCATCATCATCAATCATCATCATCAATCATCATCATCAATCATCATCATCAATCATCATCAATCATCATCATCAATCATCATCATCATCATCATCATCAATCATCATCATCATCATCATCATCATCATCATCATCATCATCATCATCATCATCATCATCATCATCCATCAATCATCAATCATCAATCATCAATCATCAATCATCAATCATCATCATCATCATCATCATCGGTGTTGGTGTTGGTGTTGGTGTTGGTGTTGGTGTTATTGTCATTATTATTATTGTTGTTAACTAATTATTATTAACCTGTCAGTTTTTGATAGAATACTATTATTTTTATTATTTTTGTTATTGCTATTATTTTGATTGTGAAGAATACATTTTTTATTCTTATAAAAAGCTATGATCATAATTGTTATTATAGATATGGGCACAAATTAGATACAGGTTAATAGCTAAGAATATATTAACTTGAAAACCTAGTGAGAGATTCTTAGTCATGTTTAACCAAAGAAGATGGTATTATTAACCATATGACAGGCTGTTTATCAAAAACTATGTAAAGATATGACAGAATAATTATGTCAATAAATAATTAGAGTTTGTGTTAATTTCATTTAAAGGTCTGATATTGAATAGGACTTCGATATATATGTATTTTTTGCATGTTTTTTTTTTAAATCACTATTCTCTTTTTGACCTTTTGAAATATTTGTTTAATATTTTGTTGCTCTATTCTTAAGGGGGTAGGGGGGTATTGGCTTTCAAAATTCGGAGATTAGAATGGAAATAGAGAATAAGATTTCACTTCAGTTTAGTAAGATTTATAGTTTATTTTTTTACTTTTTTCCTTATTTTTTTTCCTTTATTTTAGATTTAATCGTTTTATATGGTTAAATGTTTGTAAACGTTCAATGAATATACAGTCTTTTGTTGATGGGTTATCAAAGAAAAGGCTTTTATTTCATTACATTACTGGCCCAAAAATATATGAAAGAAAATTTCAGCACATGGATGGAAAGAAACTTGAAGATTACTATACTCTATTATTTCCAGATGCTGGTTCTATATTGCTAAAAAACAATTATCCTTCAGTCTTTGTAAGGCAAATTTTTCATTTGTTTGCTGAACAGAGATGGGGAAAGGGGAGGGGGTAATGAATGAGAATATATTGAAAGAACAACAGTGATAGCTGAAAGAACTTAACTTGAAACTCTTAAATTTTTGCAGATACTCGTGAGAGGGTGTGAGATACATTGCCAATTCTTTATAGTGGCAGCCTTAAGTCAGGTTGTGTAATGGACTTTTGGCATACTCCTCCCAAAAATGAGCATAATTTTTCTTTACCATCAGTTAAAACTGAAGGTAGTCTGGTCACATGTTGAAAATAAACAGAGGTTTAATGGATTTAGCCCAAAGTTTGTTAGACAAGGTACCAGGATAACAATCTTATTGATAAGAGTTTAAAAAGATTAGGCCATCCATTGGATTTAGTTGCTCCTTTGATTAGAGGAATTTTATTTCACTTTGCTGATCCCATAGTTTATATTTACTGAGTTTTTGTTAACTTTTCATTTGTATCTTGCTTGCCTCCAAGCTAGAAGGGTCAAAGATATGTTGCTTTGATGTTGCTGCATCTTTATTGAGTTTTTTGAACTGTGAACTTTTAAATAATCATCTCCTGGTTACTGAAGGATTATCCCTATGATTTCTAAGAGTTATTGCATCTGCAGTGAATAAAAGGGTTGCACTGAAGACAGACCACATACAGGCAGTGCTACTGCCAGTCTCTCGGTGCCTTTTCACATGGCCTGACATGAGGTGGTTTCATTGATTTTAAACTTGTGAGGTGGCAGTTTTTATGCATTACTTGATCATTTAGCTGTTTTGTTTTGCAGCATATTGGTGGTTTCCATCATTATATTGACAGATTTTGTTGCTCTCCCTGAGTGATCCTGAAAGTGCTTTGCCTTTTTGTCAAAGTTACTTTTATTAGTTTTTTTTCTGTGGTCTTTATTGTGATGTTTGGACATACAGCCAAGTGGGATTAAAAAAAAACTTGGGTAAAGATGCTGCTGTTTTGTAATATTAAATTCTTAGCAGACAGTCAGATTAGTGACAAACAGTAATAGATAGTGTCCCCAGAATGGTGCCCCCTTTTTTTGTCTTGTGCGAAGGCTATGCAACTCTGATAGTATTTCTCTGTTGGCAGCACAGCCTGTCATGGCAGAGGCTTAGGATTCCCCACCATGGAATCCAGCAAATAATGATTCATTACTGAGGGGCAGACAGAGCCCACACGTTCAGCCATTTCCTCAGACATCTGAAGTTCCCAAAGTTGGCAGTAGGCTGCGGGTATGTTGTGGTTTATTCCTCTCCTCCAGAAAATGTCCCAGAAGTTAAGATGATATATCTTTTGACATTTCTCTTGTGACAGCCACCTTTGAGAAGGATAAAACAACATTAATGTTTCAGCAAACTTTGTGTACTTTGTTTCCAAGTTTCTTTTTTTCTTTGTTTTGAGGGATTAGGAAAAAAATATCTTAATTAGAGATATGTAATAGTTTCAAGGAGAATGGAAGAGTGATTATGCCACTTTGCTTGCTTTTCTTTACTTTCATGCAGAGAAGGCATATCTGATTCTTCATTTGTTTATTACTGCTGTGCAGATTTCTGCAGTGTTAAGTTGCTCTGAGCTGAGTCACAAGGAAACCCCTACAGCTTAAGTGCTGCAGCAGTGACATACTTCAAGGCCCTTGACTGCCTTTACTGGGAGGAACTGTACACAGCATGTTGAAAGCTACATGAATATGCTTATATGTGTGCACAGCCATGCATTACTGCCAAATCAGTTTTAGTTTCAGCTTCCTTGGCATCACTGAATAACTAAGCCTTTGAATTTATTTGACATCCTTGTTAGACATACCATACACATATTGTTGTAAATGTCAGCAGTGTATTTGGATGTTCAAATTAAAACACAAATGATAGTCAGTTCCATTCATAAGTTAGGTATATTCTGGTTTGTTATCTGATACGAGTGGGTGATCTTGTGAAACTTTAAAAGAAGACACTGTTTTCTCTAATCGATTTGTCTGTGTGTTTTTGTGTGCATATAAGGTGCATACATGTTATATTTACTTCTTATATTGGTTCTTTATCTTTATTATTCCTATATTGCAGTTTTGCATCAAGGAAATTAGGTAAAGCACATTAGAGGAACATATTGAAAGTTAAGGGTGGTTATTAAACATGCCTTTTGTATACAAAATTATTTTTTATATTCAAAGAGAATACATAATTTAGGTCAGGCTTAATTTCTTGAAGAATGTGTGTAATTGTTTCTTATAATAGTGTTATCAAGTATTATGATTATAAAGCTTTATTTTGATTTTTTTCTTGTTTAAGCAATAATTAGTTACATTATGAGATGAGACTGGTATTGCATGGTATATTATTCATTGCTGGGTTAGTCATGAAATTAACACACAGAGTGATTCTTTTAAAGATAAGATTTTTAGTAAATTGTCATTTTTAAATGCTATTAACATATAAAACCCAGATGGTTTATAAAACATTTGAAAATGTATGTTGTGTGTGTGTGTTCTTGTGCATTACTCGAGAGTGTAATGAAGGATCTTGGACCTCAATACATACAATATATGCAGTTGATACTGTAATATATATATACTTTTCATTATCTGCATTTGTGTTTGATATAATGTAAGGCAATGCCAGGTGAATTAGACTGTATTCCCCCCTCCCCTCCCATTCATATGTTATATGATTAATGCCATGTGATTGATTCCACTCTCCCCTTCAGAAAATCCCCTTCTCATGGTTCATGATCAATCCTGTAGTGATAATTAAGCCAGTTGTTCTTCCTTGATTGCCTTGATTCCTTAAAGTTTACTTGTTAATCTTTTCCCTATCTTCTTTCCCTTTTCCTTTTAAATTTTCATGAATGTTCTTAAAAACTTTATAGATAAGATGCGCAAGGCCAGTAATTTTTTCCCATCAATTACTAAGGAGTAGATACATATATACACTTATATTCTCTCATTTACAATTGTTGATGATCATAGGGATTGAATATTTGACAGCTGTTTCCATTTGTCATGAAATCACATTTTATTCAGATTTGGTTCTCAGATTTTACTCATGTGTGCTGGTGGTTTCTTGAATGATGAATGTAAAGTACCATAGCACCAAGTGTGTGCCTGTGTGAAATGATCTGAGGTATAATTATTCACATATCTTTACACACCTGTATGTTGAATGAGCACAGGTATTATTAACATGCACACAGTTATACACACTTTGAAATGCACTTACTCACCTTTAAGATTTGTCTTCTAAAAGTGTTGTTCCATATTGCTGTTAATCATTGTTATTTATTTCTTTTGTATGTGTGTGTAATGGTGTTCAGATCACTTGTTTTATAGAGATGAGAGAGAACTTCAGAAGGGAGGAGTTCAGGTGAGGACGAATAAAGATAGATACAAAAGTTTACTGTTGGTAATTAACATTGTCCTTTTTTTTCTTTCTTTTTTTGTTCTCCAGAAGAGAGTAAACTCAATCAGCCTAATAAAATTTCAAGTGTCCGTCAAAAAAAAAAAAAAAAAAAAAAAAAAAAAAAATCAAGTTAAAAGGTTAATTATGTGAGTGAGCTGCCTTCAAGTGCTTTCAAGATGAGGGTTTTGTGATTTATCTTACTTTATCAGTCAATTTCAATGCTAAATGCGTGACAGAAGCTCTTACAGGTTAATTCAGAGGCATATCTGCAGTGATCTACACAAGGCTTTTGTAAAACTGTGTAGATAGATGAATACTAACACAGGCTTTTCATTCATGAAAGACCTATCAAGGGAATACCAGTCCTCCATCCCTGTGGAAAAAGCATGTCATTCACAGAGAGAGAGAAAATAGGAACAGCATTATTTCAAAGGGTTTGTTAGGTATGCCAGATCCCACTAGTCGAAAAGTGGGATGATTACACTCCGCCTTGGCCTCAACCTTAGGCACTAGCATAACCTTGCCGCTCCCTCCTCTCTCCCCAGGCGAGACACGATATCGGTGACGTGTGGCGGACAGTCCAGGTGTGTGGATGAGATCCTGAAGGCTTGTGGCTGGTCCCCTTTTTCTATTTAAGAGTTGTCTCTCTTCCTTGGTTTTAATGTTTAATTTTCTTTTTCTTTTTCTTATTTTTTCTCCCCCCTTTTTAGTTTAAGATTCGGGTTTTATTTGCTTATGTTAATGAAATTAGTCATTTTGGTTTATTTCTTATGTTTTTGTGATATTGGCATTTTTATTTTTATAGTTTTTTTCTTATTAACTAATGGTACTGGTGTTTTTACTGATGTATGTTTACGGACCAAACCTCCTCACACAGTCAATGATTCATTTGAGATCTTTCAAGCAATATTAGGAATAATCCTAATTTATCTTTTTTTATTCATTATGCATCAATTAACATGAAGTAAAGCCACTATTCTTCTTTTCTATTCTTTCTTTTTCACTTTGTTTCCTTTTATTTCCATTTTTTGGAGAGGGCTTCAAAAAGAAAAAACTATATTGACTGATTCTCTTGAGGTTTGCTCTGGTTTGCTTGTTACAGTTATAGTTTTTACTCCTATTTAGTCTATAATGGAACCTTGAAACGTAAAATACGTGCGACTATCATTCAGCCACAAGTACTGGATAGAACAGTCTAAAGGACCACCAGTGCACGATTGCATTGTCAAAGCTGATGTGAAAGTTAGAAGTATAAATGACTCCTTGTCAGTACTCAAGTAGGTTCCCTTCATAGCCAGATGAAATTGTGCATCAACTTTTAAAACAGTCTCACTGCGAGCATCAGAGGGAAGGGCTTGCGAATCCATTGCGTATCCCCCCTGGACAAGGCATTTTTTAGTTACCAACATTAATTTTTTCTATATTTTCATTAGAATGTATAAAAGTTGCTTATACTTTATTGTGTTATTTTGTTCTGTTGGCTTTTCAACTAAGCATCATTCTTAATGAGTTTGTACCATTTTTCCAATAGATTCTATTGTCTCATCAAGGTTTGACAATGCATATCTGATGTTGTTATATTTAGTTATTGGCATGGCAGACCTTTTAGGACCCTATGAGAGTTAACTCACTGCATGTCAGCTTCTTTTTCATAGCTTATTCCTTTTCAGTTTTGTTCTGCATATGTCTGGCTTCGGTTAGAAATTTGATTATTAGTAGCTGATCTATTGAATATGTATCAGAATCTATATATATTTTTAGTCTTAAATTCTAAAGAAGGTTCTCCATATTATTTGACAGAGAGATTAGTGAGTTCTGTGTTTTATGTACTATTACTGCCATATCCTTTGTAAAGATTGCCCTAATTATTTTGATCTACATTAATGATAACACTATCTGTTAAATGATGTTCATAAGCTGTTCTATAACTCCATATGTGTGTCTTGCAAATATAATGATCAAAACGTAAAACATCATGAGTCATATTTTAGTATATATATAGAATTATTAAATGTAATCTTAGCTGTATATTGACACATCAGTGATGTATTCTAATATATTCTAGACATGCAAATATGTAAAAAGACAAAACCTTAGAAGTGCTGGTTATTGTGGGAGAATATGTTTAGCTGCATTTCAAAGATGGATTTAAATAGTACCCCTGATTATTATGCAACAGATAACACTAATATACAGTAATTATATTATTATTGATGTTGGAATGCAGATTAATCAAAGCACACATGATGCTTTTCTTCATATATTTTTATTGCTGAAATTTGCACTAAATATATGGGTATACATGTTTATTGACATGTATGAAAGAGTTTGCATTTGCATAATGATAATATACATATCAGCATTTAAAGGGGATAAAGTATATAATTAAAGGACATGTGTGTACTCATATTTACATATTCCTGCTTGAAGGTATACATTAGGTTTTAACACATACAAATGTATTCATATTTTCATGATTTCATGCATTAAATTCCAAAGATTTACCCAGAATAGAAACACATATATTTAAAAATGATTTCCAAATGCAACAATTCACTCTTTTCCACTTTCAGTTCATCACTCATCTTATATAGAAAAAAATGAACTCTAAACATCACAAAATTAGAGGCAAAGAAAGGCAGATAACGTTAATAAAAAAAATCAAAAGTTAATGCAGTGAATCCTAATTTCACTTATCTGCCCACAGCACCGTGGTTGGGGAGTGGAAACCGCTTCTGAGAGGTTAGCGGAGATATACAGTAAGCAAGCGGAATTATGGGAACAGGTATCTCGTAGGTCCTCCCTCCAGGCTCTCTCTCTAGCATCGGCTACACCCAGGTGAGTACCCTTTTCTGGTTCATTACTTTTTTGTTTCTTCTTTGAGCTTGATGATTATAGAGTTTTCAGTATCTTTTTACAGTATATTTTAGCCAGAACTTTGCTAAGATTGGCACTTTTAGCCATTTTGACTATTTTACTTCTTGTTTTGTGTTAACTCTAGGCATTTGATCCTTGGAGATTTTTCAGTTTAGATTACTTCTTGAGTGTTGTAGAACCAGTGCTAGGAAGAGAAGTGGAAAACAGAGAATATCAGCAGTCAGAAGTAATTTCTTTCTGGCATGTTTCTTATTCTTTGAGGCCAAGTATACAGTCTTTTGTAACAGAAATCTCACTGTGTTTTGATGTCAGAAATGTCCATCTTTTTGTATGATGCATTGTGAACTCCAGCCTGATAAATAAGGTAATGACACTAAACACACTTCAAGTTATCAGACACTTATCACAACCTACAAAATGCCTCTTCATATTGTAAGTTCCGTCCTCAAGCTATCATATTTTTGGGCAGCAGTCTATTAAAGGTGATTCAGATCCAAAGCTATTCAAGAATGACTTCAAATACCTGTCATAGTTAAGTGGATTCATTACCCTGTCAAAGGAAAGTTTTGCTAAATTCCGCTCTCTCACTTTTTTTCTCCATCAGCCGGCCGATCAGTAAGGCAGAGAAGGAGATAGAGAACTCGCGCAGGTCCTCCCCAATCAAACACGTGAGTACCTCTTCCCGAGAGCGCCCCAGCACAGCGCCTCCAAAGCCCAAGCCTGCCGCCGTGCATGTGAGTGTGATGGGCTACCGTGCTTGCCTTTTTACCGTTTCCCCCCCCCCCCTCTCTCTCTCTCTCTCTCTCTCTCTTTCTCTCTCTCTCTCTCTCTCTCTCTCTCTCTCTCTCTCTCTCTCTCTCTCTCTCTCTCTCTCTCTCTCTCTCTCTCTCTCTCTCTCTCTCTCTCTCCCTCTCTCTCCCTCTCTCTCCCTCTCTCTCCCTCTCTCTCTCTCTCTCTCTCTCTCTCTCTCCTCTCTCTCTCTCTCTCTCTCTCTCTCTCTCTCTCTCTCTCTCTCTCTCTCTCTCTCTCTCTCTCTCTCTCTCTCTCTCTCTCTCTCTCTCTCTCTCTCTGTAAGAGGTGTGGACCTCCTATATGGATAATACTGGTGGACAGTAGTGATACACTGATGTAGCTTCACATTTATTAAGTACACACAAATGAAAATAGACATGATATGATGATGTCTGGTAGTGCCGGGGCCAGCGGACCCTAGGGGCGCAGCCTCGTGGAGCGATGATCACCTGGTCAGCAGGCAGGCAGTGTGAGCGAATAAGTGAGCGAGACCCACCCTGCGTGGGCAGCCTCACAGAGGGAGTGTAGTGAGCAAGTGAATACAAGTGAGGCTTGGGTCAAGGTCGGATGACCTCTTATCGGCCTGATGGATGGGCGCAAGCGGTAGTGCCACGTGGACTGCTATAATTACACACCACATGTTAGCTTGTCCCACAAGGGGGCACTTACATGTTGTATGAACTTTCATGCTACATTATGTTATGCAGTATGCTATGTCGCTCGGCCACCTACTCATGTCTCGTCCTTGATGCGTCATCTGAATTGCCTCACCGGTGACCTGTCCTTAGACCCGATCTGCTGGTCATTTTGTTGCGTTCTTGTTCTTGGTCATCCTCATGTAGCTTCCTCTTTGGCCTCTCCTTCTTGGTTCTTGGTGAATTTCTCTCCTCGACGTCCACACGGCCTTGAAGGTGTCACCTAGGTCCTCCTTGACTTTGGGTTATCTGATCTTCCTTGTATCGTCATCCAGATAGTACTCAGCAGTATACTCATCCACATGTCCTCGCCAATTCCTCCAGGTCCTTCTTGGCTGCGGCTTGTACAGATGGCCTCGTAACCTGCATCTAGGTTTACGGGTGTCCTTTTATCGGAGGGCGGCTTATTCCTGTGCTGGAGAGCTCCTGGAGTTTGACCAATTTACAGACGTCCAGGCAGGCAGTTTCCATAGCATCCTGGGGCCTGCTCTGATAAGTTCCCGGTTCTTCACTGGATCTACAGATGTCCTGGCAGGCAGTGCCCATCCACTTCATCCTGGGGCAGTTTAATACCTGCACTAAAGAGTCCTGATCCTCTGGCCTGCGGAGATGTTCATCTCACGGCGATGTTCGTCCCATGGCAATGCAAGGCATCCGTGCTGTAGTTAGGACTCCTTTTGTGCTGTGTTGGATGTCCATGGTCCTTATAAAGCATTACGAACCAGATCATACACGTAAGGGCCAAGAGAGTAAGAGAAAAAGATAGACAACAGAGAGGGAGGGATGTTATTCAAGTTAGCTTGCCCCACGAGGGAGCACTCAAGTGGTGTATGAGCTTTCATGCTACATTATGTTATGCAGTATGCTATACTCTCTCTCTCTCTCTCTCTCTCTCTCTCTCTCTCTCTCTCTCTCTCTCTCTCTCTCTCTCTCTCTCTCTCTCTCTCTCTCTCTCTCTCTCTCTCTCTCCCTCTCTCTCTCTCTCTCTCACTCACTCTCACTCTCACTCTCACTCTCACTCTCACTCTCACTCTCACTCTCACTCTCACTCTCACTCTCACTCTCTTTTTCCTATGTCCCTTATAGGATCAGCATGAAGTCAAAGAGAGATAAGTGTCCTAGTTTTTAGATGTAAGTGTTCCCAATTACTGTTGATGGCTTTTATGATCTTCTTACCAGTTAATCTTACATATTGTGAAAATATGAAAAAATGTAACAAAGTGATTACATGCATAACTCAACAGATTATTTAATTTCATTCTTAACACTCATGCCACACTATAAGTATAAGTAACAGACAAAATATATTTGCAAATACAGAGTTTTTTTAAATCACTCAGTATAAGAGATCTAAGGCTAACACAATTTTACTAATTGACATGTTACATCATTATGTAATTAGGTCATGAAGGACTATAGTATAGTCTACTAGCTTTAGAAATGTCAGCTTCAAAATGAGTAAGAATGCTTTAGCCAAATGAGGATCAGCACAAGCCAAGCAATTTAGGCTTTCTTTGTGAGTTTTATAGGAAAGCGTGCAATCTGATACTAAAGCCAAAGAAACAGCTTACAGAATAGACACATAGATCAGAAACACTGAAATTTTGCAGTGCCATACAGTTGCCATTAGGAAGGTCATATTACACCATAGGACATATATTGGTGTTGAATTTCAGCATATTTTCCCTATCAGGTTAGAAGTAAAGACAGCACAGGTATGTTGATATGGTGAGATAGTTTGTCTGTATAGAAAATAGCACTGTAACCTTGCACTGAGCCATTGCAGAGGATTGATCTTTGTATGCATATTCAAGTGTGCAATAGTTGTTATATGTCCTGTTCATATGTACCTACATTCATGCATAGTATTCTTTGTGGAAAACATCCTTTCATGTGCTTGGAGTTATGGTCTGCGTTTACATATTGTACCATGTTTTATACTGAAATCCTGCTGTTTTGTTACTTGTTCCACAGCTATTCTTCAGGCCGCAATTCATGTGCTCCTTTGAATAAGACTATCCAGCTGGTCAGAGAGAATATTCATTTTCTTCACATACTTCAAAGACCTTTGTGGATCCCCTTTATAAGATGGGCTAAAGAACAGATTAATTTTTTAAAATATATAAGAGCATGTTTTTCATAGTAAGATGAAATACCTACATTGAGCTAAAGATTGATATAGGATAAGGTTAAAAAAGAGTTTTAAGAAAGACAGAAGATAGATTAAAAAATAAAAAGTATAAAAGCATACAATCAAATCAGTCTCATGTACTAAAGGCATTTTGCCACAGCCCCCAGCCCACAGCAATCCTCTTTCTCAATCTGTCAAATACTTATAATTTCATTCCCTGTACATTAAGGAGTTACAAAGTCAAAACAAACCTATTTATGTAAAATGCTATTTAGCTTAGCCATGAATAAAAGTTTCATTTAGAATTTAAGTATGACATAACACACACACATATATATATATATATATATATATATATATATATATATATATATATATATATATATATATATATATGTATGTATGTATGTATATATGTATGTATGTATATATGTATGTATATATGTATGTATGTATGTATGTATGTATGTATGTATGTATGTATGTATGTATGTATGTATGTATGTATGTATGTATGTATGTATGTATGTATGTATGTATGTATGTATGTATGTATGTATGTATGTGTGTGTGTGTGTGTGTGTGTGTGTGTGTGTGTGTGTGTGTTTGTGTGTGTATATGCATATATATAGATATATATATATTTATTTATTAACACATACACACACACACACACACACACACACACACACACACACACACACACACACACACACACACACACACACACACACACACACACACACACACACACACACACACACACACAGGCACATATATATATGGACAGAAACATACCATCATATTTTTTATTTACTCTCCTACTCTCATTTTTTTAGATATATACCTACCTAGTTTACACACACACTTACTTATACATGTCTATATGCGCAAACAAACACACTCACAGAATGATCCAGCACCGCATTCAAAGTAACAAAGGTCCTAGCTTACACACAGCACATCAAAATAAAGCTCATGCTGAAACTCTCTTCCCCTTTTCTCCAACAGAGCCAGAAGACTGCTGACAAGACCGATGGAAAGACTTCAAAAGAGTCCACCCCTCGCCACCATTATGAGCGCACTACAGGTTCAGCAGGTGGGGTGACTTGTGGGGTGTGAAAGAGCCACATCGGGAATGGTGTCTCTGTTGATATGTTAGGATAAATCTTCCTTCCCTTTCTTTCTTTTTTTTTTTTTTTTTTACTCTTTTTTTTTTATAGATTGTTTAAAAGTGTCTACTCTTTCACCTAAAGTGTTTCCATATGGTGACAGATGTTATGATTTTATGGTTTTCTTGGAAATTTCTTCTGTGTTCTTGATGGTCATTGTTAAACACTTACATCTACTTTTTTTAAATATATATTTTTTACCGCTATTGTTTGTACCTCTAAGAGAATGTCTTGAATTAAATACAATAATAATGGAAGCAGAGATATGTAGATGAAGCAAAAAACGTGTAAATACAGTGCTAGGTGTGTCCTTGGAACTGGGCTAGTCGCGTAGTGGTAGCATGGTGTGCATGACACGTCTCAAAGGTTTATCTTCACGAGCAGAATGTGGGCAAAAATCTATGGAAATGCTAAGGGACGTATTCAAACCAAATGTCACTTGTAGATCAGTGTTTTCTTTTCACCAACTGTAGATAGCTCTGTACAGCACAGCACTGCAGATTTTTTTTTTTTTTTTTTTCATCATTATTAGCATTATTATTTCTTTGATTTCTGATTTATCCCCATTTATTTATTTATCCAAATCATCACAAAAATGCATTTCCCATGAATTTTGACCTCATGGATCCCCCCCAGAGAAGTTCTGTTATTCTTGCCTCGTGTTAGTTGACCGTTTTCTGTGTTGTGGTCTCAGAGGAGGGTCTTTTGATCACTTCGCCTTCACGTGACAAGCTTGAACCATTCATCCCCGATGATTGGTCCACCCGACGCTCATCACGAAGGACTCCACCAATCACAAGTCCCGTCAAAGGTAGTGTGACGTTTTGTGTGATCACTTGTAACCAGACCAGATTCAGGCATATTACGATTCTTCTTTTTTTTTCTTTATCCTTTTCTTTTATTCCTATATTGTTGGTTTTTAGTTATGTACTTATTGGGATCTTTCACTTTTAGTTATTTACCATGTTTTGTTGTTATTTTCTCTTAATTGGAATTCAAGTACAAATTATGTCATCGTGAAGTCAGCATGATTACTATCTGCAAGTACACACTTATCTTCTGGTGAGTTTTGTAAGTAAGGTTGTTGAGCGTAGTTCTTCAGTGTATGTGCCTTTGTGCCTATGACAGCCCTTGTGTATATATATATATCATGTGGCATTCTCTGCTTCCAGAAAATTGGAATGAGTAGCACCAGCTAATTGCCAGCATATTTGTGAATGCCAGAAGTATGATTATCTTTATTATTTCTTGATCTATTCTATGACTTTAGGTATACAGTTTTGGCTACTACTGTAACTTAGGGCCTATTGTGTTGTATTCGTATGGTGGATGAAGGAAGTTCGTCGTAAAGAGTCATAGGACTTGAGGTTGTGGCTTTGGCAAAGCTTGAAGCATGAGTTGAATGTTGCTGATCTCTTCCAGGCAGTGCCAGGCAGGTGATCAAGTGGAAATCTAGGCAAACAGTATTTTATTAGTTTTTAATTCTTTGTTACTTATAGTATGCTAAACTTTCAGAATTTATAATGACTGTGAACATGCACAAGAAGTCCTGCTTTCAAGATTGTAATAAAATATTTGTGATGATGCAGCTCTGCGTATGGGAAGACAATCAAACATTACTTCCTGAATTGTTTTCGATTTTCTTGTACTTTTAAGCTGTCAGTTGTCACAGATTTGTATAGAGTTCCAGCTTTAATCTTTTTTGATAAATGTGCAATAATATGTATAGCCTTTAAGATCTTTAGCCTAAGGTGTACAAATTGCTACTTAGTTGTACCCATTGTAGATTGTAGATTCTTTGGTTCATAAATACAGAGTTTATGCTAGATGAAGTAACCCTTTCACAAGAAAGAAGAGGACTTTTTGCAAGATATAGATATTTTAGATGTTTTAATTCTACAACTTTAATCATCACCTTTATTTTCATTCTTCCCAAATCTTTTGAATTAAAGCATCCCCTGATTTTTGTTTCAAATAAATCAGTGCTATGAATTTCAGGTTTAACCTTGATTTCTCCCAAGTGAAAAAACAGTAATAGTAACAAATTGATTAAAAAAATTATAAGAATCCAGAAATTCAAAAACATTTTTCTTTTAATTATCTTCCTTAATATTTACTCTTTAACACAAAAGGCTTGACTGTCTCTTGTGGAATGGTACATAAACCTGTGTAGAGCAACCTCCCTTCATCATCTCTCCTCCCATATCGGGGATGCCAGTACCACTCATGGGTGCAGTAGACACATACTTTTTTCTGGACCCCTTTTAAACACCTTTTTTTAATGCCTACTTTTTTGTTATTATTTTGTAACATATTTTTGAACACAGTTTTTGGTTGTTTTGAGGATCCATATCAGTGAGCGTTTTATTGTTCTGATTTTCACCCCTCAACTGGCGTCTCCAAGCCTCCCGCACCGCCTGGTAGAGAAACCTTGGCCTTGCATGTCCCGCCCCTGTGTTTCAGATGGCCCCAGCAGACGAAGGTCCAATCGTGCCTCCTCCGTCGTCAGACCAACCCCCACCAGGGACTGTAGGTCCGCAGTAGGTATGACCCTGCAGCCCTCTTTCCTCGTTCATAAGTATATGGAAGCTAACTTCTCTGAGCAAAGTGTCTGATTCCTCTCAGTCTATTCCCTAGGAATTATTATTATTATTATTTTTTTTTATATAATTTGTATTTTTTATATGACTAATGACTAAACTTTAAAAAATAGACTAAATCATTGCTCAGTGAATGTTGGTAGGCACACACTGCAGTCACCACAAGATATACCTCCACCACATGCAGCCGCTTGAGCCGCTAAAGTGAACCCCAACTCAGACACCACTAGCCCAGGCAACTGCTAATAGCTTTCAAGTCTCCCCCCCCCCCTTCTGCTAGCCTTTAAGCATTACTATTAGGTTTGTTTTTAAGGTAGTTTTAGACTCTATCACTCAAGCCCCCATCTTTTGACTGGTTTCCCCAGACATC